>NC_043706.1:1591714-1604911 GCF_006229205.1 Suricata suricatta
CCGCCGAGTTTGACCCCTAGTTCGGCTCGCTGGGCCCTCGATGTTATTTTGGTCCCTTATTTCCCCTGATTGGCCTCCTGGTTCTGCCTGTGGATGTGGGTCGGGCATGGGGGCCATAGGTTGGGGAAGATATGGAGGAGGGTCTAACAACAGTGTGTCTTGACTGTCCGGGAGGATTGGGGCAATGGGTTTAGTTGGTCCGGGAGTTTGGGCTGCAAGAACCTTATGGGGAGGTAGGGGAAGGAAGAAAGAGACCCAGGGAGGAGGGTTCTCAATGAGATCCTGCCAAAGGAAGATATAAGGCGCCTGGTCAGGATGACCTTTTTCTCCTGGGAGGAGTATTTGATGTCTGACTTTAGTGATTATGGGCAAGCTGAAAGTTCCCTCTGGTGGCCATCTGACATTGAAGGTGGGCCATTCGGATCTGCAAAGAATAACAAGTTTAGATTTACGGATGTCCAGACTTAAGTTGTGACCACGGGCTTGGACCTCCTTAAAGTGTGATAGGAGGAGGGAAAGGGGCGAGGAGGCTTTGCTCTGGTTTTGTCCCATATTGTTGTTAACAACTTCTTGAAAATGGCGGCCCTTCCCGCCGAATCCCTTCAAAGATGGCGGCTCTTCCCACCGAATCCTGTAAAGATGGCAGCCCTTCCCGCCGAATCCTGTAAAGATGGCGGCTCTTCCCACCGAATCCTGTAAAGATGGCGGCCCTTCCCGCCGAATCCTGCAAAGATGGCGGCTCTCCCCGCTGAATCCTGTAAAGATGGTGGCTCTTCCCACCCAATCCCTTCAAAGATGGCGGCTCTTCCCGCCGAATCCTGTAAATATGGCGGCTCTTCCCGCCGAATCCCTATTGGCCTATAGCCATTGGAAGAAAACAACGGATGCTGACAAAACACCCCACCCACAGAAGCAAAGTAAGTGCTAGCAGGAATCTTTCTGCCCGGCTCCAGTTAGCTGGGGCCACTGCTGTCAGTCCGGTAGCAAAGACCAATGCCACTATTGTTATTACGGCGACAGGGAGAGGGTGACAGAACATCACAATAAAAAAGACAAGCCCAGGCAGACTCTATGGGAGGAAAAGCAGGGTTAGTACAAGAAACTTGTATGTCAAGCTTGGAGGCTGATACCCCGATGGTGCACCCAGCGCCCCGATGGCACACACAGTGCCCAGAGGGGAGTCCACGGACGTCTCCGGGCCCCGGGCTGGCGCCCTATAGCGCGTCTGCCAGAACGTCTGCCAGCCCCTACACCACACTCGAGCTTTACCGGCAGTTCCAAGGTCCAGTTTGCAGATTAACACGATTAACGCCAGAACGGACAGATAACAAACAACAAACAACAAACAGACAACAAGCAACAAACGGGACGGACGGAGCCGGCTCACTTACCGATCGGTATCAATGGCGACCCATTGACCCGGAATGTGGTGGCCCCTCTGGGGGTCGTCAAATCTCTGTGGGACCTCCAAATGTTATGCCCGTATCACGGGGGACCCCAAGAAAGACACACCAGAGTCCAGAGTCAAAGCCAAAAAGCAAGGGTCGTTTATTGCAGGTTCGAACCTGGGCCTCCGCCCACCCCAGCTAGTGGAGCAGAGAGAACCAGAGAGCCCCGAGCTGGCGATTTACATTTCCTTTCTAGGCAGATGCACACAAGTTCTGGGGCGCTTCACAGCTATAGAATGGGCATCGGTCGGAAGTATAAGTCAGAGCATGTGGAGCCAATTGATTGGGTCCCGCCCCAAGCGTCATTACAGAAGCAGAACGGGTGGGGGTTACGGCGACAGGCTCTGGCTATTGCATCAGATTAGAGGGTTTTTTTGTTTTTTCTCCTGGGTTTTTGGTCCTCTCAAGAGCCTGGAGTCTGTTTCTGATTCTGTGCCTCCCTCCCTCTCTCTCTGACCCTCCCCTGCTCACACTCTAGGTCTCTCAAAAATAAAATTAAATCACCGACCCCCATGACCCATCTTGGTCCCCCAGGAAAGCCTCACAGAACCTTCTGAAGCGGGGCCCTCTAGGGTCCGTTAAGGGAGGTAGAACCTTACCGTTGTGGTCATGGTGATCATCATGACCTCACTGGCTCTGTCATTGCTGCGAAGTTTTTCCTTCGAACCGGAAGTTCCCACAAACTATCACGCGAATAGATAAACTTGAGCTGATTCCCAAAATAGTGTTTTCACAGGCATCCACCCCACCAGCCCCCCACAGGTGTCTTAAGTCACTACTGCTCTGCTGACCACAAGACCTTTGAGGAGAGTCCCCAGGCGGGATGGGGGGTGGGAGGCCCAAAGTCCAGGGGACCAGGACTCAGACCCCCAGAGTTGGGGCACAGCCTCCCTCAGAGTCCCCACCTGGAGGCCATTCCTCTTGGAGGCCTGCGTGAATGCTGGGCTTCCTGGGTTTGGGAGCACTGTTCGTTCTGGGGGCTGGAGGCCCCAAATCTGAGAAAGACAGGGCCAAAGTCCATGCCAGAGTGTTGTGCCCAAGTTTTTAAAATCGCCCCAAATCACCCCAAAACAAACACCAGAGACTGCTAGGGAGACCGAGTCACGCCTGCAAAAGCAAAGGGCCTTTATTACAAGCTTAAGCTTGGGCTCACAATCTCCAGCCGACCCGCTGGCCACGTGGAGAGAGCCCCGAACAAAGGCAGGGCAGGGCCTTTTATGCCTTCAGGAGGGGGAGTTATAGGAAATGATGACAGGTGTACAGTGATCCAATCCCTGCCCCCCATCAACACTGGCAGTTGTGGGAGCCAATCACACCATCCGGAGCACTGACCAATCAGAGTGGGCCCAGGACGCCCCACGTGGGGCGTGACTAGGCCCGCCTCTAGAAAGGTCAAAGGTATCAGCCGGCCTTCCCCCCCATTGGGCGCCGCAGGAGTTGTCCCTCCTTAATGCACGCCCTTTCAGGAGAAGCCGGTGCCTTCCCCTTTAAGTACAGGGGAAGGCTGGATCGGACCTGCAGGTGGCAGGGGACCGCCCCCAGCCCCCACTGCGGAGGTGCCCCGTGGCCGCGGCTGGGTCCAGGAAGGCTGGGACTGCCCGGTGGTGAGGGCCTGATAGGACCTGCATCCTTACAAGAGCGCAGCAATCCCATCCCCTGGTCCTGTAAATCCCCCTCGCCGTGGCTTCTGTTCCCAGGAAGCAGACCGAGACTGGGATTCGGACCCATGCCCCTCACTGAGTGGGCTCCGGAGGGACCAGTGATGCCACATGGGCAGAGGAAGAAATAACTAGGGTTTCTGCTGGAGATTCGCCTCAGAGTAAACCACGCCATCGTTTTTCCAGCTTGGAGGAAGAGGGCCGGCCTGCTGTCACTCAGGTCCGCCAGTGGCTGGGGCATGGCCCCAGGGGCACAACCTCCAGGTGAGGGGACTCCTCTGGCTGGAGGGGCAGCACCGTCCGACTAAAGCAACCCCGGGTAAGGCTGTGGAGACTGCCTTCAACCCTCCACAGGTCATCCCCCAGAGGGACCCCCCAGAGAGGCCTCACCCACTGCGCTTTCCCTTTCTCACCCTCTATGCATAGGGAATTCATTCTCTAAGCCATGTCTCCTGACTGGCAGCAACAGCATCACCTGAGAACTAGTTAGAAATCCAGTTTTTAGGGGCGTCTGGGTGGCTCAGTCCGTTAAGTGTCCGGCGTCAGCTCAGGTCGTGATCTTGTGGTTTGTGAGTTCAATCCCTGTGTTGGGCTCTGTGTTGACCTGCTTCAGATCCTCGGGCCTCCTCTCTCTGCCCCTCCCCCACTCTCTCGCTGTCTCAATAAATAAGTATTATAAATATTTTTAAAAGAAATGCAGTTTTTAGATTTCTCCCAGCCTTACTGAATCAGAAACTCTGGGGGTGAGAACAGCCATCTGTTTTAAAAAGCCTTCCAGGCGATCCTAGTCCACGCCAGAGGCTGAAGACCGATGCCCCCGGGGAAATGGAGGCTGTGCACGGGATGCCGGCATTTTGACACCGGACGGATGAGAATTTCCCCTGCACTTTCATGGCCACCCACTCAGCCCCACTGCCTCCCCCACTCAGCCAGCAGGTCCTCCTAAGACCACTGACATGGACATTCAGCTCCCCCCCCCCAGCTTTCAGTGCCCTCAGTCTCTGACCTTTGTGGTTTCCATGTGGATCCACATTCAAGGTGAGCCATCTGGTGGATCTCCTCCTTGACCAGAGCTTGGTCAAGCTCCTCCGACCCTCCTCCTCAGTGAGGACTTGAGAGGACTTGACATTGGCCAGGCTTTGTGAAGAATCTTGCTAAGTATCAGTCGTGTCCGGCCCCCTCCCCTCATCCTGCAGGTGGGCTGTACGTCCCCATGTGTCCCTGTTGTGTGCGGAGCTGCGTTCAGTCTGCAATACTTGGGGCTCTGTTGCGGAAGTCTTAAAGTAAGTCGTCTTTGCTGGTTGAACAAGTCAAAACAATTTTCCTTTATCTTCCCCAAGACTCAGACGCGCGTTGTGATGTGGAGCCCAGGAAAAGTCTCCCCTTCTCTTCTCCCTTCACCACCCGCCTGCCAGCCCACCTCACCCGCTGCTCTGACGACAGAATTTTCTCTTGCTTTCCTCAAGTTCCAGGTCAGAAACATTACTTTCTTTGAATCTGAGAAGTTCCTGATAGAGATTCGGTTCCCCTTCCTCCCTGCCTCCCCCTCAAGTTTCCCTGTGAAATCATAGACTGCCCACCCTTTTGTTCTTCTAAAAAGGAAGAACGTCTTTTCAATTCTTTCAGACACCGTTTGGCCTCGGAAAAGCAGTGGCGTCTACACTGTGCAAAGCATTTCATCACCTCCGAGCAACACCTAGAGCAGACATACAGCTCATACTAATTTTTAGTTTTAGTTTTTAAAATTTTTTTTAAAAATTTAAAACTTTTTTGTTGGGGCCCAGTAAGCCAAAAAACCTCCCACAGAGAGACCATTGATGGCACTGTTTCCGGGGCACAGGAGAATCTAGTTGATGACTATGCCTCCCGGGTGCAGGAGAACTATTTGGGAAGTTGTGGAACAAGTCGAAAGACTGTGAAGCAACATTTGGCCTCCTGGGCTGCACATGTGGCTTCTGTTTAACCTGTCTATGATTTTCTCATTGCTTTGCAAAAGCAAAAAGGCATATACTTTTAAGTTTTGAATCAACTTGGGTCAGAGTGACACCAGCTTTCCCTTACATTATTTTTTCCCAGCTCATTGCCTGCTGTTGGGGACAAACACAATCCTCTGTCTAAAATTAACTTTTTGGATAATGAGTGTCTTGCCCAGACATAACTGCTAAAGGGCCTTGAAGAAAAGAAGATTCTTTGAGAGACAAACTCCCTCATTCCTGTTTTTTTACTTCTGTTCTCATGGCTGTTCTCTCTTCTGTGATAAAAAAAATGATACTTTCCAGAACATGTTTTTACTTTTTCAAGGACCATAAACTATGTAATCATTAAAGAAAAACTGTAATCACCTACAGTATATAAGACACTGGCTTTCTTAGTAAAGTGTGGCTTTACCACCATTCACGTTGTCTGTCTTCTTTCTTATAGATATTGCCCGACACCAACCCCCTACTTGGACCTTTCGACTGGGGTGCGTGGGCAGGTCCCCTGCACTTTTTAAACTGTTTGTTCATTTTTGAGAGAGAGCACAAGCAGAGGAGGGGCAGAGAGAGAGGGAGACACAATCTGAAGCAGGCTCCAGGCTCCGAGCTGTCAGCATGAGCCCCACACAGGACTCAAACCCACGAGCTGCGAGATCATGACCTGAGCCGAAGTTGGATGCTTAACTAACTGAGCCGCCCAGGCTAATTATAATTAGATTATAATTTCAGAGGGACTAAAGAAAAGATGAGTGAAGATCTTTTCTTTTTTTCAGATCATTTCTCTCTTTCCAATTTCCCTGTTTATATTTTTTGCTTCCAGCAGACAAATCTGTAGGAATTGAAATTGAGAATCACCTGACAAATTCGTTTTGAAGAACCCGAAGCTCTGACACCTTGAGCCTCACACCCTAACCCTGACAGCCTGAGCCTCGAGCTCTGTCTGCACCTCCAGGACCTCGGGACCCTGGCAGCCTGTCCAGAAGTACAGAATGCTCAGCTTGATGGGCTCATGAAACATGAGGTCACTGTACTATTTGATAATATTTGGTATGGAGAATGGGAAAGCAAATTGGATGGATAAATCCATATAGATAGTAAGTAAGTAAGCTGGTAGCTTATGAGATAAAGACAAAACCTCATAGGATATGTATAGACAATAAGCAAGTCGCCGGTGAGACCAAATCTGTAAGTTGTGTTAAACACAGGTAGTAAACACATTAGTAACTTAAAAGACACACTGAAGACACATGGAATAGAAGGATTATATGACTGAACAAACAGGAATGCTGCTTAGAAAGGAGGAGAAATGCTAATCAAAACTAAGTGATATTCAGCAGGGTAATTTTTCTCTTCCCGTATCAGGGAAAACTGAGTCTCCAACAGTGACTTGCCACCAAAGGGGAGAAAATCATTTATGACTTTAATAGTCTATTTAAAATTCTAATATCAAATTAGGGGCGCCTGGGTAGCTCAGTAGGTTAAAGCATCTGACACTTGATTTCGGCTCAGGTCATGATCTCATGGTTCATGGGTTCCAGCCCTGCATCGGGCTCTATGCTGACAGGGTGGAGCCTGCGTAGGGTTCTCTCTTTCCCTCTCCCCTCTCTCTTTCTCTCCCTCTCTAAAAATAAATATTTTAAAAATAGTAAAAGTCTAACATAAAGAATAAAATAAACTGTGATCAGTCACTGTGGTCCGAGGGTGTCCCTGGCTCAGCATGTGTCCCTGATGTGCGGTTATGCAGAAGCCACGCCTCTGTGTCTGCATCATGTTCTGAAATCAGCCACTTTATGCCAGTTCATTTTCATAGGCCATGTCTAAAAACCCTAACCAAAATGTGAGCTAACTTTAAACTTTCTATTTCTGCTTGTCTTCTCTCGGTGCAGGGGAGGAGGAGGAGTTGATGCAAGCCTGGCATTAGCCACGTGGAGCACAGGCCCAGGGAGGGAAGACTGTGCCGGACCTTCCATAATTGGATTCTTCATCAGGAACCGAAGCTCACCCCCGGCGGCTGGCATTGTAAGAGGTACCGTCCGTCACGGGCCAGAAGGCAGCCAGAACGCAAGGATGGAAAGCTTGCCCTGGTGTTTGGGTGCCGCGGGGCTGCGGCTCGCTCTGCCCTTTATGGTCCCACCCTTCGGGTCACCCACTGTCTATAACTACCTCCGTACAAAAAAGGACAAAGTTGAGATGCTACATGTCATCACGTAGGATTGTTTTCCATAATTTTGGGCGCAAATTCAACTATCCCTTATGGTAAACTTGATTCAGAATGTTTTTGTCCAGTGAAAAACTCAGGTTTGTGTCTAATGAAGTTATGAGGTTCTCTAGAGACAAGTATCAGATTAAAGGTAGAATTTTATGTTTGGAATGGCTGGCTCATTGATGGGTTACCTGAATCAACAGCAAAAACTCTCAATTACATTGAATTATGATTTCACAGAAGCAGGCGCCCCTTAGAATGCTCCCCTAACCACAGCTGTGGTTGCCATGGTGAGTTAGGAAAAGATCCCTATTGGAGCCTAAACAGCAGTGACTCTATGTCCAGTAGATGAATACTTGCCTGGGGAGGGAGTGGATGACGGAGAGTCATCTGGGAGGCTTGCCCAGTTTCTGGATAGTGGTGTTCACAGGAGGTGAGTGAGAGCAGGAGGGCCGGGAGAAGCTCAGGTGTCCGGGAGACCGTGAAGGCGGCCGTCTGGGACCAGTGTGACTCCACAGACGTCTTTGTGACAAAGCTACTTAGAAGCCATCAGCCTGTTTGGGATGGTTGGAGGGAATAGTGTGAATATTCTCTCTGGGAAAAGGAGGACAATGAAAGAACCTGGAAAATACCAACGTTAAAAGGGTGATTGTCTCACTCACTCCAGATTTTCAGGTTAGAAACACATTTCTGGGAAGTTCTCGGCCAGAACGAGAGATTCCATTGCCCCTGGAAGTGCTCTGTAAGGGCACACAGTAGGTCTGCTCAAAATCTCAATTGCAACGTTTTCCAGCATTTTAAAATTTCAAAACCATGGTTTTAAAAATACTAAAGGTTCCAAGTGGAGAAACAGAGATTTTTGTCTTTTAATCTTATACTCAAAAAAAATAAAGCAGCAATTTTCATTCAGCAGAAACTCATCAGAGGTACAAGTACAAAAGGGCACCATTAATAATTGGCTTTAATTTACCATTTTCAGTCCAAGAAATATCAATGGACATAGAAATAAGTAATATTATAAGAAACTTTAAAAATAATCAATAAAACTAACCTATAAATACAATCAAATTATTTCCCCAATATGGAGAATGCATCATTTTAAAATTGCCTGTGGAATGCCATAACTTGACTATATATTGGTCCAATAAGAAACTTTCAAAATTATTTTTTTAATTTAGAAAATAATGTACCAGAATGGAAACCAACTTGGCAATAAACTATAAAAATAAATAAATAAGATAATGTACTAGAAAATAAGGGTCAAAATCAGAATCAAAATATAATTTTAAAGATATACATATTTTTGCTTCAATCAAATTCTTTTAAAAATATCTGAAAGAGAAAATCAAAACCAATACTGAAGGCGATGTGTTAAAGAATGAGGGGACAACAAGGATCATTACGAGTAGGATGTAACTAAAGCCTGTTAGAAAAATTTATAACCTCAGATGCATTTTTTTAAAGAATATGGGTAAGATTAAAAATGACTGAATTACTGTTGAGTATCCCACTTAAGCAAATAAAAGACATAAAACCTACCAAATGAAAATAGAAGAAATTAATAAAGAAAACTTGTTTACATGTTTGAAGAGCTAAGAAAGTGTTCTTGACAAATAAAACCAAATTACAACCCAGTGAAAGTCTAATCAAAGGAAAATATAAAATCAGAATTCAAAATTAGTAATGAAAGAGTAGATATATGAATAGATAAGAGATATTTTATATTATTCATTTTTTTAAATTTATTTATTTTTGAGAGAGACAGAATGTGAGCAGGGGCAGGGCAAAGAGAAAAGGAGACACAGGACCGGAAGCAGGCTCCACAGCCCAGAGCCCATCGCAGGGTTCGAACTCATGAACCGTGAGATTATGACCTGAACCGAGGTCCATCGCTTAACCCACTGAGCCACCACCCAGGCGCCCCAATGAGAGATAATTTTGAGTAAAAAATCAAATATATTTACGACTTCACGCCCATATCTGATGATCTGATGTCTGATGAATGACAGAGTTTAGGACAATATAAATTACCATCATCGATGTGATGATAATAACGAGCAACACGGACTGAAGGCTTGCCGGGGCCAGGACTTACACGAGGACATAGACCCAGTGGATCAGTCTTTTCGGATCGTTATCTCTTAACAAATAAACTGAGCGTCACAGGCGGTAGGACATGCCCAGGTCAAACATCCTCCTGGAATGATAGCCGGAGAAGTAAGTGAAGAAGCTGTCTGTCAGACCTCTTTCCACTTTGAAGCACTAATCCCTTAGGCAAGTTCCTTCAGATCGCCCAGAATCAGGCCATTCCCATGGGCGGAAAACCGTTCCAGGACATAAGAAATGGAGAACTGCCCCATCCACTGGTCAGGGCCACCAAAACCTGATATAAATAGCACCCAAAAGAAAACAAATCAAGTGAGAACAATTCAATTCTAACATCTTAAGATCAACATCTCAAATAAACTATAAGATCCAGCAAGACTAATTAATTCAACAGCACCAAACAAAACAGTCCCGGAGTCCAGGGATTTCTTTTTTAATGGCCAAACTCGTTATTTTACACGCAGACTCTGGTCTCAGGCCTTCTGGCTGAAAGAGCGGCCAGGACCTCACTCCCACCTCCACAATCCTCATAAACAGCCTGAAGTGTTTGGTGAGTAATGTCTATTTTTCGTCAGTTTGTGAACTTCAAAACAGTTTGCCTAGATTAAAAAAAGAAATCTTTCAAGTGAAAAGACGGATGAGTAACTGACCCAAAAATAATCTTCACAGTTTATCATGCACACACACATGCACACACACACAATTTCTCTAATGCAGAGATAGCATATATCAAAAAAAAAAATCCAATCACTTGCCAGAAAAAAAAATAGACGAAGATTCTAATAGACATTTCATGGAAAGGAAAGATTTTGAGATTTTAGTCTTATAATATTGGGGAGATGTGGCGTGGACAATGTAAAACTTTAGTGACATAATACTTTTCACCTCTTAAAGGAGCCCCTCAAAAATCCTTTGATGCAGACCTAGATCCCTAATCTGAGTGTCCTCTCTGCTCTCCTTAGGCGGTTTCAACCGAAAGGCCTATTTTCTGATCAGTTACACAGGGGTAAACGTGCTAACATCCTCATGGATTCATGGAATTGTTCTGGAAATTACATGTCCAGGAATGTGGAGATGGGAGAACACTCGGCAGTAGTGAGCACTGTGCAAATGCTAAGTGTTACGGGAGGGGGGGGTGAGAGCAGGACTCCAGGCTGCGGGGGGGGGGGGGGTGAGATTTGGCGTGGATATCCAGGGAAGGCCGCAGGGCAAGATCCAGGAGAATTACCTGCTCACTATCTTTATCCACTCGCTCCCAGGAACTTGCCGCAGACGTGGGAAACTCCCACACAACCTTGCTGGCACCTGCAGCCTCCTCAGGGCCGGATACTGGGTAAGTTCCGGGGAACACGCCGCCTTACAGGTAAAGGGGCTCTTTGTTTTCCTAGAAAAATTACTCCAGGATATTTGAAGTGATTCAGGTGCATAAGAGTGTCTCTAGTTTGAGTAAAAAGTGGGGAGGTTGATACATACGCTTGCCGTTAAGTGAAAAAACAAAAACAACACAAAATGTCCCTGGAAGGAAGCACGAAAAGAAATGTTTGCCTGCGAGGCCGAATCTTAGAGAGGGGGCGGGAGGGTGGGGAGGGGCTGGCCTGACACTTCCTCAGGCTTGGGCAGCGGCACAGTGTTACCTATACAATGTATCATGGAGTTACAAAAATAAAAGTCTACCGTTTGGGACTCCAAATGGCCAAAGATAGGAAAAAACAAGGAGGAAATGGAGGGGAAGTTGGGGTTCCTGTTTGCTGTTTTTTAAATTGGACCCTAATCCTTAATTTATTATGATAAAGATATCCCTTTGCTTTTGCCTCTGCAAACGCTCAACTCTGGAGAAGGTGGCGTCGGGGAGGGGCGGCCCCAGAACCTGCCGTGGCCTCTGCATACGAAGTAATTGGCGGGGTAGGATTCGAATCTCCGTGACAGTGGAGACCAGAGCCCTCACCCAGGGCTTCGGGCCGCTTAGACGCTTGTCCTGCACACGCACGCACACGCACACACACACACACACACACACACACACACACACACACACTCGGTTCAGAGCGGTCTCCAGGGTTGAGAAGACACCCCAGGAGGCCCCGTGCGCATCACCCGCTCCCTTTGGCACTGGCGTCGGGAGCCCCACAGCCTTCAACCCGCACGATCAGAGTCGGAACCGTGTGCTTGGATCTCCCCTGAGCCCACAGACTGGACGCCAGATGCCGGGCCCCTAGGAGTGTCCGCAGCTACCGGAGCGGACCTGAGCTCTGCCGAAGGCGGGGACCCGGCAGCCCGGGGCCCCTCCCGGCCAAGGGACACTGGGGGTGCGGAGGGGACGCTCCGGGGAATAAAATATGGCCCTGTGCTCCCCGCGTGGTCTGGTAGGTCCCCGACACGACCCCCACTCCGTTCCGGCCTCCCGGCCGCCTCCCCCCCCCGCCCCCCGCTGCCCCCATTCCCGGCCCGTCTGGTCCCCCCACTCCACCCTCCAGTCCCTGACACTGCGCTGCTCGACCGGGTGGCCCCTGGGTCAAGCGTGCAACCTCGGAGGGGTGGGTCACTGAGGGGCTGCGACTTCAGGGAGGAGGGTGGTCACCGCAGGGGTGAGGCCTCAGGGAGAAGGGGGGTGGTCGCCGTGGGGGTGCGACCTTGGTGCGATCTCCTTGGAGGCCCATCACTGCGGGTGGGCAGCGTGGGCCGTACCTCTCGGGTAGACGGGGTGGGAGGGGGCGGGGCGGGGGCGGTCACTGCAGGGGTGACACCTCTGGGGGAGGGGCAGGGGTGACCGGGGAGGGGCTGGTCACCACAACGGGGCGTTCGAGTGGACCAGGCCTGCCATTCTTGGCGAGCTGATTTTCAGAACCGCCGAGAGGACCCAAGGGGACAGAAGATGCGACAAATGAGCCAACAAACGGCTCTCTTTCTTCGTCGGATGTTTCAAAGGTTGAGGACGTGGCTAGCACCCCGCACCCCTCCCGAGAGGCTCCCCCTGCAACGTCGTTCCCGCAGATGTTGGCTGAGCTCTGGAACTGGGCCGGCCGCTGCCACCTGTCGCTGAGGGCCCCCTGACCCGGGCCTGCCCCGCGCGCCCCGGGGACGCCGGCTCTTCGCGCCCCGGACCTGGAGCCCGCAGGCGCCGCCGGCCCGGGACCAGCTACTCTGCGCAAGTCCCGCGTTATCTTTAAATTATAAATAGCCCTTCCTTGCCGTGGTCTTTGCCGCGGGTAGCTCAGACTCGACTCTCTGTGACACTCTTTCTCCGGATGAGTAAAAACCCTTAGTCCGCCCCTGCGGCCGCCTGGTACTTCGGTGTTCTGTCCCCCGCGCGTCCTGCGGGAGAGGAGCTTCGCCCTGCAGCCGGCCTGCCTGCTGGAGAGCCCGCAGTGTGAGCTCACAGCGCACCCAGGCCAAGTGACATGAGGCCGAGTGAGTGCAGGGCCAGACTCAGGTGGCTCTATGGCTTAGCTGGTTAAAGCGCCTGTCTCGTAAACAGGAGATCCTGGGTTCGACTCCCAGTAGGGCCTGGCCTTTTCTCAAGGGACCGACTCTTACTGTGTGTTGTTTTACCTGGGCGAGTCCCCGCTTGTGGGTCCTACTCATCCCGGCGAACTCTCACCAGGCTCCTAGCTGTGGTACCCAACTAGGTACCTTGTGACATGCGACCGAGCAAGAATGCTTTTCCTAGTTTGCCTCACCCTGTGTTGGAGCACCTGCAGTGTGTTACAGTTTAACGCAGGCAGGCACGGAGAAATCTCTCCAGACTCTCACATCTCCAGCTCTATTTATAATGATTTCATGAAATAAGAGAAATTCGTGAACAATGT
>NC_043706.1:1605011-1607329 GCF_006229205.1 Suricata suricatta
ATTTAAAATCAGGGGGGAAACCAGAAACATAATTACTAGCATTGCTAAGAGAAACATTTTTATAAGTTTGGTGTAGAAAACTAATTTTTGTCCAAAAATTCAGAAACAATCAATATGACAACTCACTATATTAAAACAATATTCAACTTAGATACTCCCTCATCCCTTAAAAAAATGCATAAGCAAAGTGAAAAAAAAACAAATGAGAAAACCGTGGAAAACGTGTAAGTTGTGTTGTGAAGTTAATTTTCCTGATACAAGTAAACTTCTATACCTCAGCAAGAAACATTCCCACTCACAGGAAAGACGTGCAATGGGTGTAAACACTGAGTTCATGAAAAAGGAAAAACAAATGGCTGTGAAAACATGGAAAGATTATTAATATTCTTCTTAAGAGAAGTGAAAAATGTAGTCACAGAACTACTTAAAACAGCACTTTGTACCTATCAGACTGGCCAACAAAGAAACAAACAGAAGCTAAATTTGGGGCAGTGTTGCGTGTTAGCATCTCCACACACTGAATTAGGCTCCTGCGGCGCCTGTGACACACGGGCACAGCTTACGGGCTCACAGCAACAGGTACTTCCTCGAAGTTCTGGAGGCCACAACCCAAGGTCAGTGTTACTGGGGGAAGGTCAAGGTGCTGCCAAAGTCACAGAGGCTGGACTCTGGCTCTATCAACATTCCTCTCCCGTCCCCCTTCTCCCTTGGGCAAAGGGCATGAGTCCACTTGAGAGGCACCTGGAGGCTCAGTCGGTTAAGTGTTTGAATCTTGGTTTCAGCTCAGGTCATGGTCTCAGTTTGTGGGTTTGAGTCCCGCATAGGGCTCTGCACTGACAGCACAGAGTCTGCTTGGGATTTCTCTCTCCTCTCTCTGAGCCTCCACTTGCTATCTCTCAAAAAATAAATAAACATAAAAATTAAAAAATAAAGTCTGCCTAAAAATCCAGGATAAGCTCCCCATCTTAATTTTTCCCCCCTATAAGGTAATATTTACAGCTTCCAGGAATGGGGGCGGGGGCATTTTTCAGTCGACTATAGGCATTAACGTCCTGATTCCTCCTCCCGCAGGTAGGGGATGACTTGGTTCTAAGTTTAGTCTCCTTCTCTGTAAGCAGGAATAACAAGGTAAATCTCCTCGTGCATTGTTGAGACTATTACATGACTTAATCTATGTAAGGCAGCTGTGACAGTATCAGGGGACCCGTAGGATACACCTGGAGCTACCCCGCTCAGGCTGGCGAGGAACCAGTACCTTCCCAGGTGCTACAGGAAGATTAGTTAGTACCACTGGGGAAGACTAAGACCAGACCCAACAAAATTGCCACCCCTCGTAGGCTCTGGCTGAGCACTTGCGTTTCTACAAAGTCCCCAGCAGCGCACTCCTGTGCCGTGCAGGTCTGAGTTACTGTGACACTGTCCAGGGAGCTACGTGTGGCCCAGACCGTGCAAAACACGGGGTTTTACTTCTTTTGTGGACCTGAGGGCCTTAGACATAAGTAATTGGCAGCCAGACTGTCCTTTTTCTAAGGTCTCTAAACAGATCCTCACACTCAGCTCACAATATAAAGGCTGGCAGCGGTGGGATTCGAACCCACGCCCCCGAAGAGACTGGAGCCTTAATCCAGCGCCTTAGACCGCTCGGCCACGCTACCAGACGCCCGCTCCCCCGCGGATCTCGTGGAGCACGGGAAATCTGCGGGTGGGAGGCGCTCCCCGGAATGGGTTCTCCGCCCCCCGCCCCACCTGGCCACCGGGCCATTGCGCACCCCGAAGGCGGGGCTCTGGCCCCGCGCGGTCCGCACCGCCTCGTAGAGCCCCCGCCCCGCCGCGTGCAAGGGTGCGGCCGGGGCCATCTCCCCCCCACCCCCCGGCAGACCGGGACCACTGCCCATCTGGACCACGGCCATAAGCCTGCGCGCAGAAGTGATGCGGTGGAGCCTTGTGTCACTTGAGGTGAGTGGCCGGAAGAGCACGTCCCGGGGGAGCTTACCGTCACCGTCCGTGTCACTCAGGAGCAGCCGCTGAAAGTCTTGTGTCAGGTGTGCAGAGGCCTAGCAGCCCTGTAAGAGGCTGTCCCATGTCGCGGACCAGGAAAACAACCGTTTTTCCTAGGCTGCCACACGGCACGAGGGAGGGCTGCACTCCGATCCTACAGTTTCAGAGTCAGGACACGGTCCGCGTGGCCACGTCTGGGTCCGCGGAGATGCCGCCGCACCTGCTGCCCGCGTCCCACCGCGCGCGTCTGCCCGGACGTAGGGGGCTGGGGCCGCGGCCGCGCGGAGCAGGGGGCGGGTGTGCGGGGCGGGCGGGCAGGG
>NC_043706.1:1607429-1609430 GCF_006229205.1 Suricata suricatta
ATTTAAAATCAGGGGGGAAACCAGAAACATAATTACTAGCATTGCTAAGAGAAACATTTTTATAAGTTTGGTGTAGAAAACTAATTTTTGTCCAAAAATTCAGAAACAATCAATATGACAACTCACTATATTAAAACAATATTCAACTTAGATACTCCCTCATCCCTTAAAAAATGCATAAGCAAAGTGAAAAAAAAAACAAATGAAAAAACCGTGGAAAACGTGTAAGTTGTGTTGTGAAGTTAATTTTCCTGATACAAGGAAACTTCTATACCTCAGCAAGAAACATTCCCACTCACAGGAAAGACGTGCAATGGGTGTAAACACTGAGTTCATGAAAAAGGAAAACAAATGGCTGTGAAAACATGGAAAGATTATTAATATTCTTCTTAAGAGAAGTGAAAAATGTAGTCACAGAACTACTTGAAACAGCACTTTGTACCTATCAGACTGGCCAACCAAAGAAACAAACAGAAGCTAAATTTGGGGCAGTGTTGCGTGTTAGCATCTCCACACACTGAATTAGGCTCCTGCGGCGCCTGTGACACACGGGCACAGCTTACGGGCTCACAGCAACAGGTACTTCCTCGAAGTTCTGGAGGCCACAACCCAAGGTCAGTGTTACTGGGGGAAGGTCAAGGTGCTGCCGAGGTCACAGAGGCTGGACTCTGGCTCTATCAACATTCCTCTCCCGTCCCCCTTCTCCCTTGGGCAAAGGGCATGAGTCCACTTGAGAGGCACCTGGAGGCTCAGTCGGTTAAGTGTTTGAATCTTGGTTTCAGCTCAGGTCATGGTCTCAGTTTGTGGGTTTGAGTCCCGCATAGGGCTCTGCACTGACAGCACAGAGCCTGCTTGGGATTTCTCTCTCCTCTCTTTGAGCCTCCACTTGCTATCTCTCAAAAAATAAATAAACATAAAAATTAAAAAATAAAGTCTGCCTAAAAATCCAGGATAAGCTCCCCATCTCAATTTTTCCCCCTATAAGGTAATATTTACAGCTTCCAGGAATGGGGGTGGGGGCATTTTTCAGTCGACTATAGGCATTAACGTCCTGATTCCTCCTCCCGCAGGTAGGGGATGACTTGGTTCTAAGTTTAGTCTCCTTCTCTGTAAGCAGGAATAACAAGGTAAATCTCCTCGTGCATTATTGAGAATATTACATGACTTAATCTATGTAAGGCAGCTGTGACAGTATCAGGGGACCCGTAGGATACACCTGGAGCTACCCCGCTCAGGCTGGCGAGGAACCAGTACCTTCCCAGGTGCTACAGGAAGATTAGTTAGTACCACTGGGGAAGACTAAGACCAGACCCAACAAAATTGCCATCCCTCGTAGGCTCTGGCTGAGCACTTGCGTTTCTACAAAGTCCCCAGCAGCGCACTCCTGTGCCCTGCAGGTCTGAGTTACTGTGACACTGTCCAGGGAACTACGTGTGGTCCAGACCGTGCAAAACACGGGGTTTTACTTCTTTTGTGGACCTGAGGGCCTTAGACATAAGTAATTGGCAGCCAGACTGTCCTTTTTCTAAGGTCTCTAAACGGATCCTCACACTCAGCTCACAATATAAAGGCTGGCAGCGGTGGGATTCGAACCCACGCCCCCACGCCCCCGAAGAGACTGGAGCCTTAATCCAGCGCCTTAGACCGCTCGGCCACGCTACCAGACGCCCGCTCCCCCGCGGATCTCGTGGAGCACGGGAAATCTGCGGGTGGGAGGCGCTCCCCGGAATGGGTTCTCCGCCCCCCGCCCCACCTGGCCACCGGGCCATTGAGCACCCCGCAGGCGGGGCTCTGGCCCCGCGGGGTCCGCACCGCCTCGTAGAGCCCCCGCCCCGCCGCGTGCAGGGGTGCGGCCGGGGCCATCTCCCCCCCACCCCCCGGCAGACCGGGACCACTGCCCATCTGGACCACGGCCATAAGCCTGCGCGCAGAAGTGATGCGGTGGAGCCTTGTGTCACTTGAGGTGAGTGGCCGGAAGAGCACGTCCCGGGGGAGCTTACC
>NC_043706.1:1609530-1618251 GCF_006229205.1 Suricata suricatta
AAAAAAAAAAAGAAACAAGAGAACTTTAGGAATAATGGTCAACTGGGAGTTAAAATGCCCTGCACCCCCAGAATTCCCAGCGCCGCCGGTGGGAGAAGAGCAGGCTGGGAATGTCTCGGCCACTTCGTCTCTGCCCTGGGGACTTATGGGACTTCAGTGTCTTCTGTCTCCCCTCCAACAACAGTCACTGCTGGCCTTCTCCGTGGCAGGCACACTTCTTTTTCTTCTCTTTTCTTCTCTTCTTCCTCCCTCCCTCCCTCCCTTTCTTTCTAATTATTAGCGTTTTCCCCCCATGTGATGAGAACTTTCAAGATTTCCTCTCTAACAACCTTCAAGTATATTATACAGTGTTGTTAACCAGAGTTACCCTGCCCGTACACTACAGCCCTAGGACACATCTATCTGATACCTGGAAGTTGGTACCTTTTGAAACTTTCACCCGATTCACCCCTCCCGCACCTCTGATAACCACCCAAGCATATTTTTAAGGACAGGAAAAACAGCCATGAACAAAGCTAACAAAAATCACTGCTCTTATGGGTCTTACATTCCCGTGGGGGTGATGCAGAAAATAGAGAAATCAACATAGTAAATATGTCTAATGAAGACTACAGAGAAATCTAAGCAAGAACAAAATACAGGGAGCATATACGGTGTGGGCAGGGTAGTTAATGTTACCCTGTCTCTTGGATAATATGACGGGCAAATGTTTCAAAATTATTTTTTTAACTTTTTAATAAGACATAGTCACAACGTGGCCACTGTATTACTCTAAGTACCATACATAGCAAGGTGGGACCATCAGAAGACTGCTCCCAAGCCATGCCCGGACCGCTCCTCTGTGTGACTGATTAGGACTTGACTGAAGAGGTTGCGTCGCCTGCACTCACGCCTCAGCCCTCCTCCTGGTGGCTAGCCGACCTTTGGCAAAATGCTTCACCTCAGTGGGCATCGCTTTCCTCAGATGTAAGATGGAAAGAGTCATAGGTGTATGTAAAGAATTTATGGGAAGACTTGGTGAAGTGGAGTGAAAGATTTAAAGTGTTAAAAGAAAAGAATCTCGGGGCACCTGGGTGGCTCAGTCGGTTAAGCGTCCGGCTTCGGCTCAGGTCATGATCTCACGGTTCGTGGGTTCGAGCCCTGCATCAAGCTCTGTGCTGACAGCTCAGAGCCTGGAGCCTGCTTCGGATTCTGTGTCTCCCTCTCACTCTGACCCTCCCCCGCTCGCACTGTCTCTCTCTGTCTCTCAAAAGTAAATAAAACATTTAAAAAATTCTAAAAGAAAAGAACAGAAAAGAAAAGAGTCACCATAATTCTGTGCCCAGTGAAATTAGCCTTCAGAACATAAAGTGCATAAGCAATAAGGGCTTCCTAAAAAAATTTTTTTTAGGTAATTTGTGGCCACTAAACCCGCCTTGAAAGAAATGTTAAGAAAAAGTTCTTTGGAGAGAAGGAAATGATATAGGTCAGAAACAAGGAAGAAAGTTAGAAAAAGAACAAAAGAAGGTAAAGGGGACTGGGGTGGGGGATGGGCTGGATGGGGGATGGGCATGAAGGAGGGCACTTGTTGGAAGGAACCCTGGGTGTCGTAGGTAAGCGGTGAACCACTAGGTTCTATTTCTGAAACCAATATTGCGCTGTGTTATTAACTGACTAGAATTTAAACAGAACTTTGGAAAGAAAAAAAAAAAGTAAAAAAAACCTTGGGCTTTTTTTTTTTTCTCTTTTTCTTAACTGATCTGATGGGTAATAGTTTGTTCAAAATAATATCAGCAGTGTTTCAGTGAGTATAGCTTATGGACACACGAATGAAGGAACCAGAGAGAAGAATCGGGAACATGGTACTAACACACTGGTGGGTGTGGCGTGTGGAAGTGCACGTGGATTCGTTGTGATTGTCTACGGCGAACTCCAAGACAAACCGCCAAGAAAGCCAAACAAGCGATGTCATTAAAGTGGTAAGTGAGGAGAAAAAAATGGAGTCACATAAAATACTCAAGACCAGAGACGGCAGAAAAAGAGGATAGGACCGAAAAAGAAGTAAAGAACAAGGGCGAGGCATAGAAATAGTAATAACTATGGTAGATATTAGTCCAACTTTATCAATAATCACTTTAAATGTCAAGGATTTAAATACCGTAATTAAAGTACTATCAGTAGATCCAGACACAAGACCTAATTACCTGTTGTCTACAAGAAACCCACTTTATGTATAAATACGCCTGTAGACTAAAAGGGAGGGCATAGAGATAGATATATGGTGCCAGCAATAATCAGGAGCAAGTTGAAGTACTTACATTAATGTCAGACAGTTCTGAGTATGGAAAACGATCAGAGATGAATGGTGACATTTCATCATGATGAAAGGGTTAATTCTCCAAAAGAACATAAGAATACCTGATGAATATGTGCAGCAACAGAGTGTCAAGATATGGGGGGCAAAACCCGAGAGTATTTCCAGGGAAAACCAGACGATCCCGCAGTCCGAGCTGGAGACTTCACCACCCTTGTATACTTAAGGAGGAATCCAGCAAACAGAAAAACCAGCACAGAGTGGAGCTCAATAACCCCGTGAATAAACTAAATTTAACTGATGTCTACAGATTACTTCATCCACCAAAGGAATAAACATTTTCCTCCCATGGAAAGTTCACCAAGGCAGTCCACTCTCAGGGCCACAAAGCACACCTGAACATTTTTTAAATATATAAATCATATAATACCTGCTCTCAAACCATAAAGGAATGAAACTAGAAATCAGTAACAGATAAATGGAAAATCCCAAGATACTTGGAGATTAAACAGTACATGTCTAAATAACTTATGGGTCAAAAAAGAAGTCTTAGACATTTTTAAATATTTCGAATGAAAATAAAAACAATTTGTCAAAATTTGTGGATGCAATGAAAGCAGTGCTTTGAGAGAGATTTATAGCATTGATGCATGTATTAGAAAGGAAGGTCTGAAACCAATAATTTACATTTACATCTTAGGTATGTAGAAAAAGAACAAATTACCAAAATAAACAGAAGAAAAAGTAAAATAAAAATAGAGTCGAAATCAATGAAATAGAAAGTGGAATCAATAGAGAAAATCAACAAGAGCAAAAAATGATCCTTTGAGAAAAGTTAATAAAATTGATAAACATCTAGGCACGTAACTAATAAAAAAGCATGACACTAAATCCTCATATCAGAAGTAAGAGAGGCCATCACTTTTGAGCCCATGAACATTGAAAGGATGATCAAAGAATATTATGACCACTGTATATGCGCATAAATTTGATAACCTAGATGAAATGAAGCAATCCCTTGAAAGATGCAATCTACCAAAATTCACACAAAAAGAAATAGATAAAACCTGCATAGGCCTATACTACATACTAAATTGTGTATAGTCCCAAAATTCATATATGGAAACCTATTCCCCCATCCTAATGGTGTTTGGAAGTAAGTCTTTCCAGAGGGTCAAGAGGGCAGACCCCTCAGGAAGGGATTTGGAAACCCCAGAGAGCTCTCCCCTCTGCCACAGGAGGGCAGTAAGATGTCCGTCCGTGAGTCACTCAGTGAATCTTCAGCACCAGACACTGAATCTGCCAGCACCTGGATCTTCAACTTCCAGCTTCCAGACTGTTTGCTCTTTATAAGCCACTCGGTCTATGGCAGCCTGAATGGGCTAAGGCAGTCTGTATATATTAAAGAAACTAAATTTATAGTTAATAAATTTCCAAAACAGAAAGCCATCCAGATGGCTTCACTGAAATCTGCCAATATTTAAAGAAGAAATTATACCAATCTGGTTCAAAAATTTTTCAGAAAATATAGACGCAAAGGGAATATTCCTCACTCTTTCTGTGAGACCAGCGACATCCTAATACCAGAACCAGACAGACACTATAAGAGAAGAAAATTAAAAATCAATATCTTTCATGAGCATATATGTAAAAATCCTTGACAAAATATTAGCCAATTGAATCCAACAATTAGAAAAAAATTTATAACCCAATTGGGATTTACTCCTGGTAGTTCAATCTTCAAAAATCTATTAAGGTAATTATCACACCAACAGGTGAACAAAAATCACATGATCATTTCAGTAGATGCAGAAACAGCATTTGACAAAACCCAACATTCATCCGTAATAAAAAGTCTTAGCAAACTAGGAACGGAGGGGAACTTCTCAGCTTGATAAAGAACATCTACAAAAAAATTACAGCTAACATCGTGCTTAATTACCAGAAGCTAAGATCTTGAGTGCTTTCCGGCTCACGTCAGCAACAAGGCAAGGATGCCCGCTCTGACCGCACCCTATGCAGCGCCGCACAGGAAGTCCTTGCTACCACAAAAAGATAGAAAAGGAAATAAAAGCTGTAGAGATAGGGGCAAGAAAGAAAACTGTCCTTGTTCACAGATGATCTGATTGTCTATCAACAAGAAAAACTCATGAAACGAATAAGCAAACTATAGCAAGGATCCAAGAGCCAAAGTTAATATACAAAAACCAATTGCTTTCTTATACACCAGCAATGAGCAATTGAAATTTGAAATTAAAAACACAATATGTTTTACATCACCACTAAAAAAGAGATAAATACTTATCTACAGATCTAACATAATACATGTGGGATATACGAGGGAAACTGAAAACTCTGAAGAAATAAATCAAAGATCTAATTAAATTGATATTCCATATATGGATAAAAAGATTCAATATTATCAAGATGTCAGGTCTTCCCAATTTGATCTACAGATTCAATGTAATCTCAATCCAAATTCTAGCAAGTTACCTCGTGATTATTGACAGACTGATTCTAAAGTTGATATATAGAGATAAATTACTCAGAATAACCAACACAGAATTAAAGAAGAACAGATTTTGAGAACTGTCATAAGCTGACCTCAGATTTACTAGAAAGTCATAGTAATCAAGACACTGTGGGGGTGCCTGGGTGGCTCAGTCGTTAAGCCTCTGACTACGGCTCAGGTCATGATCTCACGTTCATGGGTTCGAGCCCCGCGTCAGGCTCTGTGCTGACAGCTAGCTCAAAGCCTGGAGCCTGCTTCTGGTTCTGTGTCTCCTTCTCTCTCTGCCCCTCCCCCTCTTGTGCTCAGTCTCTCTCTGTATCAAAAATAAAAAACATTAAAAATTTAAAAAGACACTGTGGTGTTGATGTATGTCATTATGTATATACATGTATGTATATATATGTATGTCAATATGTATACACATCCAGATCAATGGAGCAGAATAGAGCACAGAAATAGACCCACATAAATACAGTCAACTGATCATGGAGCAGACGGTCACTTCAGCAAATGGAGCTGAAACAGCTGGATGTCCACATGCGGAAAAAGAAGAGAAAAGAGAATCTGGGCACAGAACTAGACACAGATTTTATACCCTTTACAAAACTTAACTCAAACTGTATCTCAGATCTAAATTTAAAATGTAAAACCATAAACTTCCTAGAACATAGCACAAGAAATATAGGTGACATTGGGTTTAGGGACGACTTCTCAGATACAACAACAAAAACGTGATTCATGAGGGGAAAAATTGATAAGTTGGACTTCAAGAGAATTTAGAATTTCTGTTCTGCAAGACACGAAAAAGAAAATGAGAAGACACACCACAGACTGGGACAAATATTTGCCAGAGATCTATCTCTGATAAAGGACTATTATCCAACATATGCAAAGAACTCTTACAGGAGTCTGTCTCTTGGTTTCTCTTTCTCTCTTTCTTTTGTTTTCCTTTGCTTATTTCTTTTGTCTCTTAAATTCCACATATGAGTGAGGTCATATGGTATTTGTCTTTCTCTGGGTGACTGTTTTTACTCAGCAAAATACTCTCTAGCTCCATCCATGTTGTTGTAAATGGCAAGATTTCATTCTCAAGGCTGAGTAATATTCCCTAGTGTATTATGTACCACATCTTCTTTTTCCATTCATCTCTCCATGGACGCTTGGGATATGTTCATAATTTGGCTATTGTAGATAATGCTGCAATAAATAGCTGGTGCATATATCCTTTAGAATTAGTGATTTTGTATTGGGGGTAAGTATCTAGGGGATTCCTGGATTATTGTTAATTATTTGAGGAAACTCCATACAGTTTTCCACAGTGGATCCACCAATTTGCATTCCCACCAACCCTGAAAGAGGGTTCCTTTTTCTCCACACCCTCACGTACACTTACTGTCTCTTGTGTTTTTGATGTTAGCCATTTTGTGTGAGGTGATAGCTCATTGTGGTTTTGATTTGGTGATAAGTGATGTTGAGCATCTTTTTCTTTAAGTATTTTCTTAATGTTTATTTCTGAGAGAGAGACAGAGACAGAGTGCAACCTGGGGAAGGGCAGAAAGAGAGGGAGACACAGAATCCGAAGCAGGCTCCAGGCTCCAGGCTCTGAGCTGTCAGCACAGAGCCCCAGGCGGGGCTTAAACGCTCGAACTGAGAGATCATGACCTGAGCTGAAGTCAGATGCTTAACCAGCTGAACCACCCAGGAGCCCCTTTGAGCATCTTTTCATGTGTCTTGGGACCATTTGTATGTCTTCTTTTTTTTTTTTTTAAGGTTTATTTATTTATTTTGAGAGAGAGAGAGAGAGAGCAGGGGAAGGGCAGAGAGAGAAATTCCAAGCAGGCTCCAAGCTGTCAGCACAGAGCCCACACACTGGGTTCAATCTCATGAACTTCAGTATCACTACCTGAGTCAAAATTGAGAGTCAGTGTCTTAACTGACTGATCCACCACCATCTATATGACTTCTTTGGAGAAATGTCTGTTCATGTCTTCTACCCATTTTTAATTGGATCGTTTGTTTTTTGGGTGTTGAGTTGTATCTGTTCTTTATAGATTTTGGACACTAACCCTTTATCTGTCATTTGCAAATATCCGTCTCCCATTCTGTACATAGCCTTTTAGTTTTGTTGATTGTTTCTTTTGCTGTGCAGAAGCTTTGTGTTTTGATGAACTCCCAAACAACTCAATTTTTTAAGTGTGCAAATATCTGAACAGGCAACTCAACAGAGAAGAGATAGGGTTGGCAAACAAGCACATGGGAAGATGCTCCACACTGTCTGCCATTAGGGAGCTGCAGCCGGAAACAGCAGGGGGACCCCACTCGATCGCTGCTATGACCAAAATCCAACACGCCGACAGCTGTTGGTGAGGCAGTGAATCACGGAGCTCTTAGTCACTGCGGTAGGGATGCAGGTGGGACAGCCACTGGAAGACAGCCCGGTGGTCCCGCCCAGAAGGAAACAGTCTCACCACAGGATGCAGCAGAAACGCCGCTCAGCACTCGCCCTTGTCCACGCCCGGTGGACTCCGAGAGGTGCCCATGTAGACCTGGGGTCTAAATGGTGGGTTCTGTACCGCTCGCTCCTCAAACCGCCTTCCAGGAGGTGCAGCAACGACTTGAGCCCAACTGAAGTCTGTTAGGGAAGAGGGCGATCTAGAGCCTGGCGCCTTCAGGACGCAAGGGCCTCCCTCCCCAAGCCTGGGTCCTGTCGTCCGTGGAGTGCGCACTCTGCACGCATCCACGGGACACCCACCCAGGTCGTGAGCGTGAGGCAGGCAGACACGCTGCCAACCTGGACAGAAGGCAGACACATGGAAGAAGGACAACGAACTCCCAAGATGTCCCGGCTGAACCGGGGGCTCTGCCCCTCAATGAAGGAAGCCCGACTTCCAGGGCGGGGACCGCAGCCCCGGGGACTCCTCCCCGGCCTGGAGAGCTGGCTGAACACTGAAAACCCAAAAGGGACTCAGAAACTTCCTTTTGAAATTCCCCAGGACTGGTGCCTCCTTCCCTCAAGGGCGTCCGTTTTTGGAGGGGGTGTCCGCCACGGTTCTCCTATGCCTGCCCCCCTGCTGCGTTTGGAGGAGCAGATAGCGTGTGAATTTCACAGATTTGTAACTGGAGAGGGATTGTGTCCAGAATCTCACACATAGAGCCTAACCTTCCTAATTGGGTGATTTAGAGGAGTTGATGCTGAAATTAGTTGAGATGGGGGTACTGGGGTGGGGGTGGGGTTATTCCTGAGGGACACGTGGATGGCTTCGGAAACCAGGGGGCAGACTGTTAGGTGTCCCAGCATCTCCCGCCCCCTCCACAGTACTCCAAACCTGTGAACTTGGTACCCTACCGGCCACAGGGACTTGGAGGAGGACGGGGTGGTCAGGGATCTTGAGGTGGGATAGTAGCCTGACTTCCCCTGCTGGGCTCCAGGTCACTGCGAGGTCCTTACAAGGGGTGGGGGGTTCGGGACAGAGACCATGTGACCACAGAGGCAGAGGGGAGTGCTGCGGGCCCAGCAGGAGGCAGGGCTGTGGTCCCGGCAAGGAGAGCTCTCCCCTGGGGCTTCTGGAAGGAAGGCCTCTCTGGCACCTCCGAATTTTAGCCCCGTAAGCCCATGTCAGACTCCGGACCCCAGGCCTGTAAGAATAAAGAATGGCTGGCACTTGGAGTGACTGCACTTCGGGTAAGTTTCCAGGCCAGCAAACGGCCGTGGGCACAGACCAGGGTGCCAGCTCACCCTGAGGTCAGCAGGGAGAAGCGGAAGCTCTTGGGAAAGAAGGAGTCCGGCCCGGCTGTGGAGTCACAGCACGTCATGGACCAGGAGGTGGCCCCGAAGCACTGCTGTCCCTTCTGAGAACTCGATCCGGGGTGATGTGCCCAAGTCCCTTCTTCTCGTGGAGTGGAGAGGCGTGGAGAG
>NC_043706.1:1618351-1684384 GCF_006229205.1 Suricata suricatta
CTCTCCACGCCTCTCCACTCCACGAGAAGAAGGGACTTGGGCACATCACCCCGGATCGAGTTCTCAGAAGGGACAGCAGTGCTTCGGGGCCACCTCCTGGTCCATGACGTGCTGTGACTCCACAGCCGGGCCGGACTCCTTCTTTCCCAAGAGCTTCCGCTTCTCCCTGCTGACCTCAGGGCGAGCTGGCACCCTGGTCTGTGCCCACGACCGTTTGCTGGCCTGGAAACTTACCCGAAGTGCAGTCACTCCAAGTGCCAGCCATTCTTTATTCTTACAGGCCTGGGGTCCGGAGTCTGACATGGGCTTACGGGGCTAAAATTCGGAGGTGCCAGAGAGGCCTTCCTTCCAGAAGCCCCAGGGGAGAGCTCTCCTTGCCGGGACCACAGCCCTGCCTCCTGCTGGGCCCGCAGCACTCCCCTCTGCCTCTGTGGTCACATGGTCTCTGTCCCGAACCCCCCACCCCTTGTAAGGACCTCGCAGTGACCTGGAGCCCAGCAGGGGAAGTCAGGTTACTATCCCACCTCACGGTCCCTGACCACCCCGTCCTCCAAGTCCCTGTGGCCGGTAGGGTACCAAGTTCACAGGTTTGGAGTAGTGTGGAGGGGGCGGGAGATGCTGGGACACCTAACAGTCTGCCCCCTGGTTTCCGAAGCCATCCACGTGTCCCTCAGGAATAACTCCCCCCACCCCAGTACCCCCATCTCAACTCATTTCAGCGTCATTTTTTCCCCACCAACAACACCCCACTGTCTTGATCACTACGGCTTTCTAGTAAATCTGAGGCTGGGTAATGACACTCCTCAAAATTTGTTCTTTAATTTTGCGTTGGTTATTCTGAGTCATCTGTCTCTAAATACCAACTTCAGAATCGGTTTGTCAATATTCAAACTGGAGTTTGGATTGGGATTACATTGAATCTACAGGTCAGGCTGTGTTGAGTCTCGGTCTGCGGTCTGTGTGGACAGCAGGCAGGTGTTTTCAGAGTCTGCAAGTGGGGGTCACAGGGGATCCCACGGGATCCCACCCCTTCCCTGCACCCTCCCCAGGGGAGCTGGACTCCGGGTTATGCTTGCGGGATAGGCAGGGGGAGCGGGAGGGAGGGGGAGGGAGGGGGAGAAACAAGACCCAAAGTGGAGGGCCGTTGGAATTCGGTGCGCGTCGCCCGTGGGGCAGAGCCCACAGCGCGCTCCGGGCGCGTCTCGGTGTCCTGTCCCCTCCTCTCCGGCCCCAGGCCCCCGGCCGCACACCCCTCCCCCCCCCCCCGGTCCCAGGTCCCATCCCGCACGGTCGTGGCACCTTTCATTGGCGCAGGGAGACCAGGTGCCAGCTGTGCGCCGGCTCTCGGCGCCCTGGGTACGAACTCGGAGAGGGAGTGCGGGCCACCACTGGGGTGCGACCTCGGGGTGCGGGTCACCGCGGTGAGCGACCTCGGGGAAGGGAGGCTGGCCATCGTGCGGGGGGTGCGACTTCAGGGAGGGGTTGTGGGTCATCACGGGATGACACCTGGGGGGGCCGGGTCACTGCGTGGGGCGCGACCTGGGGGGACGGGGGGCGAGTCACGGTTGGGTGTGACCTGGCTGGGTGGCAGGTCACCACGGGGGCTGCGACCCGGGGAGGCGGGGAGCGGGTCACAGCTGGTTGCGAGGGGGGTGGGGCGGATCACCGCGGGGGATGCGACCTGGGGGCGTGGGTCAGGGCGCCGCGGGGCGCGACCTGGGGGACGGAGTTAGAGGAGAGAGGGCGCCAGCGTCTCCGCGAGCCGCCTGCTCAGGCCGGGCTGCGCAGGGGCGGGCAGGGCTGGGGGTCTCAGAAGCCTGAAGCCCCTCACCTTGGGAGGGTGGACCGGTGCCCAGCAAAGTTTGGGCGCGCGGGGCGCTCTCCGCCTCGCCTTCGCCGCGGCGCTGCCTCTGCGCGTCTCGGGTCGTGGAGTCGGGAGCGCGATGCGCCCGCTCGGCTGAGGTCCACACCCCGGCCTCCGGCTCCCGGCTCCTGACCCTCCCTGCAGGTCCCCGCTCGCGCGGTGCAGGGGCCACGTGCCCAGTCCCGCGCTCCGAGAGTCCTGCGGGACGTTCCTCTTTTAGACACCCCAACTTCGCACACTCGAAGGTGGAGTCCGCGTTACAGAAGAGGCGCAGCCCCCCCAAAGTGTGCTTTTGGAAGACGTCATCCCACCTGGGAGGGAGGAATGGGTGGTGTCGACTTACTGAGGGCTCTCCGCGGCCTAAGTCAGGTTTGCGGGTTATCCTTGGGCCGAAGGAAGCGCGCGAGTGCTCTTCTCCCCGGACCTGCACCTGCACCTGCACCTGCTAGAATGTGTAGTCGAAGAGCAAGGACAGACCTAGCACCGATCCCGTCGTGCGCGCGGGCTCCATGGCTTAGCTGGTTAAAGCGCCTGTCTTGTAAACAGGAGATCCTGGGTTCGAATCCCAGTGGGGCCTTGGCTTCTTCTCTTATTGATCCATTAACCCCTTCTGCTCCTTATTCTGCACTGTATTCAGTGTTACTGTAAATTCTGACACAGTCACTCAAAGCACTTGTGACTGCAAAATTATTTCTCACTCTCAGGGGCAAGTGATGTTTCTTTATGACCAAAGTGATAACAACTTTAAGAGAGGAAATCGATAAAAATGGACTTCCGGCGACTCTCAGTGCTGAGAAACACAGAAGTCGGTAACTTCCTCCTTTGCTGGCGCTCCTCCCTGTCCTCGCTTTTTGGGGGAGGGGAAGGGAGGAGAAGAGAGACAGCAAGAACGTTCCCAACTCTTAAAGCCTTTTCCGGAACTCCCATAGAAGTTAGTAGTGATTCTAAAAAACCCAGCATGATGTTGTTTTACATATGATTTTCCAAATACTACTAAATTACAAAATAGAATTTATATTTTTACATGTCTTCAGTCTTCAAGGGAGGCTTTTAGTCCCCAAGGAACTAAATAAATTGGCCCCACTGGAAACTGTACTTCAGTTCTGCCATTTAAAGCACAGAATAGTCCCACAAGGCAGTGATTCCCAAGCTGGGTGTGCAGTGAAATCACCCGGGAACTTGTTAAACTACAGTTTCTTGGGACCTATCATCCCCAGAGGTTTTAATTCTGGTTTGGTGAAGGGCCCAGAGATGTGTACTTTTAGTAAGTCCTCCAAGTGACTGTGAAGAAAGTGAATTACCTTTGCAAAACTCCAGCTTAAAATATTACAGGCATCGGTGGGCTGAGAGGGAGGTCAGCATGTGCCCCTAGCATTGTCGCGCTGGCTCACGAACATTCACTGACCTTCCTATCATCACGTTTGAATTGAGGGACATCTATAACGCTCCAGGTGTTTCCAGACTCACTCTCTCTAATCAACCCAACAATTCTGCCAGAGGTAATGAACAGCTCTTTGCTGATGAGAAAACAACCTCAGTAATGCTCACAGACTCATAGTAAGGACAAAGTTCGCTGTCAAACCCAGGCCTGTCTGTGTGACTCTAGAACCCAGAATATGTCTTCTGTTTGATTAGAGACAAGAATGAAGTCTTTGGCCACAGAGCTAAACAAAGTTAAGCGACTTAGACTGATCTCAAACCGAGTCCAATAGGTTAGGGAGCATGAGATAACTGTTGTTGTTGTTGTTTTGAGAAAATTCTTGCCCAAAGAACAACTGTTTAACTCATGTTTGGATCATGGAAGAGGAAAATGTAAAACAAAACCTCAGGAATTGATGTAAGCCATTCTCCACAAAGAACGAACAGGCCCCGTGAACAAACTGAGGCTGTCTCCTAGGCTGTATCTGCATTTGCCGTGGACAAGCTCTCCTTATCCCCTGATTCTTCCCATTTAAACAGAGCGTATTAGTCAGCGGGGCTGCTGTAACAAACTGTCACAGACAGGGTGGTTTAAACAACACAGGTTTATCTCCTCACAGCTCTGGAGGCTGAAAGTCCGAGATCAGACTTCAGTCTGCCCCTGCCCTGCTTGCACTCTGTCTGTCTCTCTCTCAAAAGTAAATAAACATAAAAAAATAAAACAAGGACAATGATAGTGCCCACCTCACAGAGTTGTGAGGAGCATTGCATGAGAACATTCATGGAAAGTGTCTAGGTCATATTAAGCTATTATCATCATGATCTTTATAACGCAATATATGCTTTCTGGAAACTGTTGGGTAAATCCTACTCTACTTGCTATCACTATGGGGCTAATGAGTGGAAGCAGTGACACCATCTATAATTGTAACCCAAACTGCAAATAAAAAACGGATGCTGTTTCTCCAGGGAGATTCACTAGCCAGGGACAGCCCCCTCCCCAGGGGCCAGTGGCGTAATGGGTGAGAGCTGGCTTTATCTGCCTTCAGTTCAGACTTGGACCCAGGCCTCAGGAAACACACTCCCCCTGCCTGCTGCATCCAGACCCTGAGTGACTCTCACGGAGGCCAAATCGTGCCGGCTCCCCTCTCCCAGGACTTTTGGGATCCAACCCTTTGCGACCTTTATCCTGACTAAGCTTCTATACCTAGAGACACCTGCTTCATACAAGTTCAAACGAGAGAGGTATGTTTGGGGGATGTCCCTTTCCAGTCATGCCAGTCAGAAGGGACGTGGGTGTTGTTCAGTTTTATTTTGTTTTGAGACAGAAAGTGAAGGTTCCAGACTTTGAAAAGATCAAGCAGGGTGAGATGCCCCCATGAGCTGAATGAATTCTCATTCTGCCAGACCACTGGCTACCATCTGCCCACTTCGGCCTCATAACTACGCCCAAGAGAGCCTGTTGTCCAGGAGACAGGGAGGACGAGAGCAGGTATCACTGAAAATCAACATTGTGAACAATGACTAAAAAATAGAAGTATTGATATGTTTTTTGGCAGGGGTGGGGATGCTGGGGGATCTTTTTACTCTTTTCCTCTGCCATTTCATATGCAGATGCAGGAACTTCCGGGCAAACTTAGTTTATTATGTTCTCTGTTTTGTTTTCAATTCACTTTTGAGAGAGAGAGAGAGAGAGAGAGAGAGAGAGAGAGAGAGAGAGAGAGAATGAGTTGGGGAGGGGCAGAGAGAGAAGGAGACACAGAATCCGAAGCAGGCTCCAGGCTCTGAGCTGTCAGCACAGAGCCCGATGCAGGGCTCGAACGGGCGAACTGCAAGATGATGACCTGAGTCGAAGTCAGACGCTTAACCTGCTGGGCCACGCAGGCGCCCCTTTCTCTGTGTTTGGAGATATGTTCCCTTCCTACTGCCTCTGCCGTGGTGTCTGTCCTTGGTACTTAAACAGCTGCAACAAGCCATCAAGCGGTCATATGACCCTTTGTGAAAGGGAAGTTGGTCAAGTTGACACAGAAGCGTCTTGGAGAAGCAGTAATCCATCCTCTGGGTCCCTCGGGGCCAATCGTTACAGGCCAAGTTAAATTTACCTTCTTTTGGGGCGCCTGGATGGCTCAGTTGGTTGAGCATCCAACTCACCTCAGGTCATGATCTCACGGTTTGTGGGTTCAAGCCCCACGTCAGGCTCTGTGCTGACAGCTCAGAGCCTGGAGCCTGCTTCAGATTCTGTCTCCCTCTCTTTCTGCCCTTCCCCTGCACATGCTGTCTCTCTCTCTTTCTTCCTCTCTCTCAAAAATAAATAAACAAAAAAATTTTTAAAAAGAAAAAAATACATTTACCTTTTCCTTAGGAAGCCTTTTTTGGTTAAATCATGTGTTCCTATCAGTCCTCACATACATGCCCCTTTTTGTTCATTAAATCTCCATTCTCTCAGCACCGCAAACCAGAACTTCAAGCTGCCCTCAACTGCTTCCTGTCCTGCACACAGATTCGGCTCTTGATGCTTTCGTGGCTGACGTTTCCCCCCCGCCCCCACCCCGGACTCCCGCAGCAGATTTCCAGGCACCCCCCAGGGCCCAGTCTCCTCCTCTTCAATCCCTCATCCCACAGCCCGAGTAAGCGTGTGGGGGGCTGCTCCCATCATGCCACAGCCCCTCTGAAAAAAGTCTTAATTTTCTCAAAGTCCTTAACCTAGTACTCAAGATTTTCCATATCCTGGACCTGTGTTATTTTTATCACCTGGTTTTCCACTGCGCCACTTTATGCAGCCTACACTGCAATAATCAGTGCGTGCTTCCGTTTACAAGAAAGAATGCGTGTCTCTCTAATGCCCTTTGCCGTCACTTAGAGATATCAAGATCCCTCTGCACCCCTTTTTATCTCACTTATGTCCAAAGTTAAGAAGTAAAATAATACTACGAACTCTCAGTGAACAGCCTACCTCATCACTCCTCACTCTTGATTCCCGTTTTCCGAGGTAACAGGTTTTCAATAAGTTGGTGTTTTCTTCTCTTCACCCATATTTCCTAATAATTAGCTTTTAGTCTATTTGGATTTTTTCACTTTAAACATGATTTGTTTAAATGAGAAATTTAACCCTTACATAACAAAGAGAGAGTGAAAGGAAGAGCAAATGAGAGGGGGGCGGAGAGAGGGAGAGAGGGAGTTCTATGCCTCAGCCTCCAAGTACTCACGCGTCCCACTGTTTAGTCACAGCAGGAATGAGGTTTATGCCTTCATGACTGTGTAAACATCAGTAACGATGGAGTCACATAATGAACCACATTTGCTTAAAACTCTCAGTTCTGTCACAGATGGTACAAAACTCCTTCTTTTATTTTTATTTTTTTCATATTTGGAGACATGCTGGTCAAACATGCTACTCTAACCCGTTCCCAAGACTTCCCGTTACTGTTGTTATGGGATTCCCCCTTATCCTGTGGGGGCGCCCGGTCTCCTGGAGTTTCTACTTGCTTGGTTTCTCCCCTGTTGTGAAATGCACAGCCTCCAGCAACTCCCTAAGAAATGGTGCCTAGAAATGACTTTTGGGGTTTTTTACATGCCTTCTAACATCTTCCTCTAACTTCACACTTGATTGCTTGGTTGTGAATAAAATTCTAGGTTAGAAATCATTTCCTTCAGAATTTTAAAATCATTGCCCTTCCCTTCTTACTTCCATGGTTGCTATCAGGAAGTTCTCTACCATTTCTGATTTATTGTACTTCATAGGCATATTTTCCCCTCGGGAAGTCTCTGGGATCCTGTCATCCTGATTTATCTGGATGCCACCTAAATCCTCATTCCAGTTCTTGGAGTCCCACTCTCTCCTCACCAGTGCCCCACCTTACAAGAGACCCGCAGAAAATTTCACCCCACTTTCTGGTGCCATTTTCCATACTTGTCAAGGTCCCTGGTTGTAAACAAAGAAAATAATTCTGATAAAAAGCAGAAAGAAGATAATGGAAGAGTGGTACTTCACAGCATCAATGTGAAAGGAGAAGAAAGGAAGGGAAGCAGGACACAGTGAAGGTCCCACTCCAGAAGGAGACTATGTCGGATCTATCCCGTAATGCTGTCACATGAGACATCAATCCGGAAGACACCTGCTCTGACAGTCCATTTTCTCCTCCTCATTCTTTTGCATCATTTTACCAAGGTTCACATCCTGTGTAGCAGTGTCTGATTGACCAAATGGAGATCACATGCACCCTTAGCTGCAAGGTTGCTTGGAGAATACACTGCCCAGGCCCCAGTGGTTTCTTTAATCACACAGAAAAGCCAGACTTATCACACAATGCTTTGATTTAGGAAAGCTATAGATATAGGTTAGATATAGATATAGATGTGAAAGTGCTTTCTCTACTGAAAGGGCTTTTCAAATGTTACTTTATAATGTTAATTATAATGGTGATATTCATTAATGGTATGATTTCTATTGAGGGTGTCCTCCATCTGTCTCACATAAAAGTATATTTTTTTCTCATGTCTTCAAAACTTCTGCTAGCTTGGGGTTTTAGAATCACCCTTATCTTCCTTGATTTTAGCAGGTATCTCTCATCAAAATTCAATGAAGCACATGAATGAGAGCTTTCCAGAGGATTTCATTCTTATGGGTTTCACCAAATACCCTTGGCTGGATCTTCCTCTCTTCTTTGCCCTCCTGATCTCCTACATGTTCACACTGTTGGGAAACATGGCTCTTATTCTGGTTTCTCAACTAGATTCCCAACTCCAAAGTCCTCTGTATTTCTTCCTCACAGACCTCTCCTGTTTGGACCTCTGTTTCGCCACCACAACTGTACCCCAAATGCTGTTCAACTTGGGGGCCCCAACAAGAACATCACTTATATAGGCTGTATGGCGCAGGCGTATATATTTCACTGGCTGGGCTGTACCGAGTGTGTCCTGCTTGGCGTCATGGCCTTAGACCGCTGCGTGGCTGTGTGCAGGCCTCTGAGGTACTCTGTCATCATGGACCACAAGCACTGCCGGCGGCTCTCCGGCACGGCCTGGCTTGTTGGTCTGGCGAATTCACTGCTGCAGTCCACCCTCACGGTCCAGCTGCCCTTGTGTGGGAACCAGGAGCTAGATCACTTCTTTTGTGAGCTGCCCGGGCTTATTAAGATGGCTTGCGTGGACACCACGATCAACGAGGCTACTTTAGCAGTGGTGGCCACCTTTCTGATAATGGGACCCCTCTCCATGATTCTCCTCTCCTACGGTTGTATTGCCCAAGCTGTATTTCGAATCCCCTCCGCTGATAGGAGACTTAGGCCTTCCACACTTGTTCATCACACTTATTGGTGGTGTCTTTATTTTATGGCCCCGGGATATACATCTACATGCAGCCGTCGGGGGACAGCCCCCAGGACCTTACCAAAGCTCTGACACTGTTTTACTGTGTCATTACTCCTATGGCCAACCCATTCATTTACACCTTGAGGAACAAAGATGTTAAAGGAGCATTGAGGAGACTTCTGAGGAGTGCCATTTTGTCCAAAAGAATATGAGGAAATGATGCTTTACTCTGAACTGAAAAGCTCTGTAATAACCTGAAATATATCCTCCTTTAAATATATCTTTCACTAGAATTGTGCTCAAAAGCCAAGTCAAGAAAACCTTCATGTGCTGTTTCCCTCCACCACTTCTGACACCACTTAATGTTGGTTTTTTCCAACGCGAGCCAATTCTCTGACACCCACTGGGTGGCCTCCGATTCAATTCAATTCTGACACTAAGTCCTCCAGTTAGCATAGACTCCACAAAGTCAGGGCTCAGTCCTGTGAAAACAGCCTCCAGCTCAGGGGTCAGTCGGAAGTCCAGGCCACCTGGACTTACAAGCTTAGTCAAGGGTTTCTACAACGCCCTCCTCAGGTTTGAGAATTGGCCTGAAGAGGATATAAAACTCAAGGAAACACTTTGCTTACTTTTCCCAGTTTGTTACTAAAACAATACAACCCGGGAAGAGCTGAGTGCAAGAGGTGCACGTGGTGAAGCTGGCAGGGAGGATGCTGGGCGGGCGCTCGTTCATCCTCAGGGCGTGAGACCTCCCCGCACCTCAGTGTGTTTACCACCCTAGAAGCTCTCCAAACCCCACTGTTTAGGGGGTTTCACGAAGGCTCCATCACATAAGCGTGATTGATGAAATAATTGGCCGTTGGTATTGATTCAATCTCCAGCCTCTTCCCCTCCCAGGAATCAATGGCGGGGCCGAAAGTCCTAATCCGCTAATCCAGGTTGTTCCTCTGGCAGTCAGCCCCTTCCTGCTGAGGCCTTTTAGGGCTCACCAAAATTCACCTTGTTAGGATGAATTCAAGTATGACTGGAAGGGCTTGTTCTGAATAATAAAAGATGCTCCTATCACCCCTATTACTCAGGAAATTCCAAGTTCTGGGTCAGGAACTGGGGACAAAGACCAAATATATATTTCTTTTTTTTTTAATTGTTTATTTTTGGGAGACAGAGACAGAGTGTAAGCAGGGGAGGGGCAGAGAGGGAGGGAGTCACAGAATCTGAAGCTGTGCTGACAGCTGAGAGCCTGACGTGGGGACTGAACCCACAAATTGTGGGATCATGACCTGGGCTGAAGTCGGACGCTCAACTAACTGAGCCACCCAGGCGCCCTCCAAGTATATATTTCTTATTCTCACACTTTTCTCATGAAAATAAGCGCCTTAATAAAAAAAACCCACCTTTACAAGAGGTGTTGTTAATGACAGCAAATTAAATGTGAATCAAAAAGTTTGTATGGGAACTACTTAATTTCGGTCTATTCTTCATAGCATAAATTACGACAAATTATATTTGAATCAAAAAGTTAACATTTTTGAGGCACCTGGGTGGCTCAGTCAGTTAAGCATCAGACGTCAGTTCAGGTCATGATCTCACAGTTTGTGAGTTTAAGCCCCACATTGGGTTCTGTGCTGACAGCTCTGGGCTTGGAGCCTGGGCCTGCTTCAGATTTGGTTTCTCTCTCTCTTTCTGCTCCCCCATTCATACTCTGCCTATCTCTCTCTCAAAAATAAATACACATTAAAACTTTTTTAAAAAGCTAACATTTAAAAAATGTTTTCATTAAAAATAAAATATTTTCCTGTCACACTTGTAGAAGGGAATTGCATTTCTGACAATTGAATAAATGGAAAGTAAGACCAAACAAGATGAACAGAAATGACAAAGATGTGTATAATAAAATACAAAAAGTAAAACTGTAGTTTTTAAGTGTAGCCAGTGTTATGTTTTTTCAATAGCAAGTATTTTCTAAACAAAATATATCATGAATATATTACCTGCAATCACTAAATAAGTAACAGCTAAGAGATAAATATACAGATACTTCATGTATGGGGAAGCATAGAACAATATACTGTTATCTGAAGAAAATTGGTCTTACAAACAAGTTTTTAAAAATGCAGACAAGCCCGCGCCGGGCTCTGTGCTGACAGCTAGCTCAGAGCCTGGAGCCTGCTTCAGATTCGGTGTCTCCCTCTCTCTCTGACCCTACCCTGCTCACACTGTCTCTCTCTCTCTCAAAAATAAATAAAAACATTAAAATAAATAAATAAAAATGCAGACAAGGTTGCAAATTGACATGGGTTCATGGCTCCTTCTGCTAATACAAGCTGGGAAATGTGAAAGATGTATGAAAGAAGTTGATAGATCTTAGAAAATAATATTTTTTAACATGAGAAGTAGTTTGGAATATGGAAATTAGCTTAGTGCTGTTACTTGGAGGACACTGCCACCCTGGAGAAACAGCTTTGAGGGCGAAGCTGGAGGACAGTCTTGGGAAAACCTCTTGCCCAGGTGACATGAGGGGATTGTTGTCCTCGTTTTGGAATAGCTGTATCGTCTGTTGCTCTTTGAGACATGACGTGGTTACAGCCTTTTGGAAAGCAATCTAACAGCATCTGTTATTATTAAAGATATATATTCTTCTACCCAGCAATTTTACTTGTGAGAATGTAGCCCCTAGAAATAAAACCATCTGTGAGGAGAGCATGCATAAGAATAAATGTTGCAGACTTGTTCATTATAACAAAAAAATAGAAATATTACTTAGCAGGAGCCTAGGGGGCTCAGTCTCACAGTTGTGGGATGGAACCCTGCACTGAGCTCTGCATTGACAGTGGGAAGCCTGCTTAGGATTCTCTCTCTCCCTTTCTCTGTCCCTTCCCCTCATGCTTTCTCTCTCTTTCAAAATAAATAAACATTAAAACAAAAAGAAATATATTTTAGTATGCCTATTGATAGCAAATTAGCTACTAAAATAAATGCCTTAAGGGGCGCCTGGGTGGCTTAGTTGGTAAAGCATCCGACTTCAGTTCAGGTCATAATCTCGTGGTCTGTGGGTTCAAGCCCCACATTGGGCTCTGTGCTGACAGCTCAGAGCCTGGAGCCTGCTTCAGATTCTGTGTCTCCCTCTCTCTCTGATCCTCCCCTGCTCATGCTGTCTCTCTCTCTCTCTCTCAAAAATAAATAAAACATTAAAAAAATAAAATAAATGCCTTAAGACCTTTAAAAATAATATCTAAAAAGTATTCCAGATGACTTGGAAGGCTCTACCTGGCTGTAGGGGCTCTTTACACATGACAACTGTCTGATATGTGTACTGTTATTCTTATTTACAGATATGAAAACGAGGCACACAGAGATTTAGTAACTGGATCCCGTAAGGGCCAAAGTCAGGCTGCCCCAAGATGGGCCTCCCAGGCTTGAATACTATTTTGAGTTAAAAAGCAATTGAAACCCAGTAGATTCTGGAAAAGCTCTTTATCGCCCCCACAATTACCTAAAAAGAATTCAGGTGGAGGAGCGGCTCCTGGAAGAGAGCGGTCGCCATGGACAACCACACTACGGTATGAAGCAAGCTTCGTGGACAGAGGGGAGGCTAGCAAGGCCTCTTTGGTCAAGGTCTTCTATGTCCCACTGTTCCTGAGTGGCCGTGAAAATGTTTGTTTACCAGACATGAACTCCTTTTCATCCTCCAGCGAACTGCACTCTTTCCCTTTGAGTCTCAGACCCTGACCCCCTCTCCTTAGTTGAGGATGACATATATGCCTCATTTTGCTAGTCTTTGGAATTTCATATCTGTGTGGCTTCCTCTCACGTAGACTATTAAATTTGATGTTCTCCCTTCAATCTGTCCGTTTCTGAGGTGCGCTGTAAGGATCTTTAGGGGAACGGGTATTCTTGCTCCTCCACAATCCATAGCACAAAACTAACATTTCCACGTGACGCTCAGAAATCGACCCGCTAAGCATCATGGCCTTTTTGTAACTGCATATGAATGTGTGCCTATATATGACCGTACGAGTCGGGAGGAAAATGCGGGAGAGCGCAAACTGGGAGGACACGCACGGGGACGAGCGGAAGTGCAGACTTAGAGATGGCAGAAGGTGGAGAGAGGACGAGAAAACCAGGAGGGGCGGGCAGGAGGGATAACAAAATCAGCATCTCCAGAACGACGGTCATTTCCGGATCAGCCGGGTGTGTTGACCCGGCAGAGCGTTGGTTCGCTGCCAATTCCGGGGCCACGCGAAGCCACCTGCGACGAGACGCAGCCATTCCGGCCGGCGGGAGCCACAGAGACGAAGACTCCTAGAGAGGCACGGCGCACTTCCGGGTGTGGGCGGCCGGAAGTAGGGTTTGGGGCTTCCGGCCGAGTGGGCCCAATCTCCGAGACTTCGCTCCGGCCCCCTGGCGTGGGGCGTGAGGCCCCGCGTGCGGTCCGGGCGCTGGGGGCGGGGGTCCTGGTGCCCCGCGGAGTGCGTCCCGGCGGCTTCCCTCCCCAGGGCCCGCCCGCGTGTCAGAGGGGGTCCGGTGCGCTGCGCGGTCTGTGCAGTAGGCCAAGCCTGCCTGGGATTCCCTCTCTGCCTTTCCCTGTCTCTCCCCATCTGTGTGAGCTCTCCCTCGCTCTTTCTCAAGATAAACAAACAAACATTTTTTTTTTAAGTTACATTGAAGAGGATTTAATTGGAGTGAGCACAGGAAAGATTCCTAAGAAAAAGATTATTCCCTTAATTTCCAAACTAGTCATAGAAATTTCCATTACCTAGTAATAACAATAAAAATAACTTCCGTTACAAAGAATGTCAAATCTTCAAATCATCTACGCCAGTCACTGTTAGCAAAACTTCAAAAAGATTTTCTGTCGTGTTTTTCTTAAAAGTGTTCTGGGCAGCCTTTAATTGTACATGTATATATATTTTTTAACTGGGGGCAGTATTTTTTAATCTTCACATTAGACTACATTTTATGAAGGGGAGTCTTCTTGCAGCAGAGAGCCATCTTCGGGGACCGCCCAGCCGAGAGGAAGTGGCTACAGATCTTATCATCCAGGATGGACAAGGAAGACCAGAGATAGTAAAGGTGGAGGAAGATCACCTTTATGTACAAGAAACTTACTTGCAGCGGAACAGCCAGTCCAGCCAGGTCTTTCCCCAGCGCTGCAGGCGCTTCTGCTACCGGGAGACCCCTGGACCCAAGGGGGCGCTGCGCCGGCTCCGCGAGCTGTGCCGCCAGCGGCTGCGGCCGGGAAATACACACCAAGGAGCAGATCCTGGAGCTGCTGGTGCTGGAGCAGTTCCTGACCATCCGAGCAGCATCCGGAGAGGGGGGGAGCAGGGGGAAGCTGCGCTGGAGGACCTGGACAGGGAGCTGGACGAGCCGGGAGAGCAGGTGGGAAGAGGAGGCAGATTCTGTGGTGACAAAATGCAGCGTTTACTGGTTAGGTCGATAGGAAAGCAGTGAGGGCAGCCGTGAGCTTCCATCCGCGTCCTTCATCATTGTTTCTGTTCCTCTTCCTGCCTCATCTCTCCTTCTAAGCCTGTTGAGCCCCTTTCACTGCCCTGTCTCCATGGGCCGTGCTTCCCAAGGTTTTACGTCCAATTCTTCCCAAGCCCCTGGTCCCTCGTTGTCCCCAGGGTGCATCCCAGGCACATGGACAGGAAGTGCTCTGGGAGGAAGTGACGTCCCTGGGAGCTGCCTGCCAGTCAGCACGTGATCAGCTCCAGCACATGGAGACCCCGCTTGAGCATAACTCTCTGGAACCCCATTCCCTGCAAGAGGGCGGTGCGGAGAAAGAGGAGAGTTCGTGTGGGAAGGTGGATCAGGGCAGCCGGCGCCTGCTCGGCCCATCACAGCCGTGCTTTACAGCTTAGTCACGGGTGCCTCACTCTCATCCGAATCCGCACTGGCTTATCTGCCTCTCTATTTACAGAGTATAACCGTCATTCTTGGCCTTTTAAGCAAAAGATTTTTATTTCATTTTATTTTTCTCATACTCATCTTTGCTTTTCATTAAGGCTTGAAATTATCACACCCTTCAGTGGCTTATACCATCTCTCCTTTGTGATCTTTACAATGGCCTCCTCACGGTCTTGCCTTAGCCTCTGTCTCTAAGTCTTTTCTGCCCCTCAGGATGGAGCCACCTTTGAACCTTTCACTTTGACTGCTTCTGTCTTCTTCCACGTTAAGTTCCCTCCTGTTTTCATGCCCACGCCTTCCACTGCCTCTTGCTGAGTCTACATTCCATCCTTTCCCTTCCTGCACTCTCCACATGTCAGGAAAAGCTTCCCACTTACAGAGCTTCCTGACCCCTTTTTACATCCTGATCCCCTTCACCATCTCCAGAAAATAGCAATAAGTGAACAGAACAGCCAAGAAATCAGACCTGTTCTTGTATTTCCTTTGAATTGAGGTAGAAATCTTCATCTTAATGAGTTTGGTGGGACATTTATCTCCCTCAGGCCGAATTTCACAAAAACTATTTTTCTGTTGTGTTCACAAAGCAATACTGATCTTGGTTAATGTATATAATGCTATAATTGAAATTCAATAGAGTTTGCTTTTTTAATTTTTTTAAACATTTTCATTTATGTTTGAGAGACAGAGCACAAGCAGGAGAGGGGCAGAGAGAGAGGGAGACCCAGAATCCAAAGCAGGCTCCAGGCTCTGAGCTGTCAGAATCTACAGAGGCAGGACCAGTTTTTGGAGGACCCACCTTGCAGACCTTCAGGAATGCAAGGACAGGTCTGGTGGACATCAAGGAAATTCAGACGAAGGAGAACCACACAGATGTGATCAGTGTGGGAAAAGCTTCATGCACAGCATGTCTTCTTGGATATCAGAGAATCCACACCGGGGAAAAGCCTTTTCAGTGGAAAGAGTGTGGAGAGCCATTAGGCAAAAACACAAGGCCTTTTTTAAATGTTTTATTTATTTTTGATAGAGACAGAGCATGAGAGGGGGAGGGGCAGAGAGAGAAGGAGACACAGAACCAGAAGCAGGCTCCAGGCTCTGAGCTAGCTGTTAGCACAGAGCCTGACCCGGGGCTCAAACCCACGATCGTGAGATCTGACCTGAGCCGAAGTCGGAGGCCCAACCGACTGAGCCACCCAGGCGCCCCAAAACACAAGGCTTTTTAAGCACCTCCTTGAAAGGGAACACAGCTGATCCACACGGGTGAAAAATCGTATTAGTGTGATCAGTGTGGGAAAAGCTTTAGTCAGGGCTCAGTCCTTCTTAAATGTCAGAGAAGCCACACTGGGGAGGAAGCTTAGGAGGAGGAATGTGGTAAAACCTTCAGTAACTGCACAGGACTCGCTCAGCATCAGAGATACTGTGCCTTAAGCCAGTGCACTGACTGTGGGAGGGATTTCAGAGAAGGATGAAACCTAACCAAACATGAGCGAATTTATACAGGAGAAAAACCCTGTGAATGTGGTAAAGCCTTCAGTGGAAGTTCTGACCTGAATAGACACAACAGAACCCACACCAGAGACCAACCTTACGAATGTGAGCATGGGAAGGTCTTCCCTCTGATCATATGGGAATTCTATTAATTTTCGGAGGAACTTCCGTACTGTTTCCACAGTGGCACTACCGATTCACATGCCCACCCGTCTTGCACACAGTTCCTCTTTCTCCTCATCCTCACCAACAATTGTTATTTCTTGTCTTTTTTTTTATTTCAGCCGTTGTGACAGGTGTGAGGTGATTATTGTGGTTTTGAATGGCATTTCCCTGATTATTTGTGATGTTGAGCATCATTTCATGTGTCTGTTGGCCATCTGTGTGTCATCCGTGGAAAAAATGTCTGTTGAGGTCCTGTGCCCATTTTTTAATTGGATTATTTGGGGATTTTTGGTGCTAAGTTGTGTAAGTTCTTTGTGTATTTTCTATATTAACGCTTTATTGATATCTTTTGCAAATATCTTCTCCCATTCAGTAGATTGCATTGTTATTTTGTTGATGTTTTTATTTGCTGTGTAAAGGCATTTGTTTTGATGTAGTCTAAATAGTTTAATTTTTCTTTTCTTTCTCTTGCCAGAGGAGACTTAGCTAGAAAAATGATTCTACAGCTGATGTCAAAGAAATTACGGCCTCTGTTTTCTCCTAGAAGTCTTATGGTTTCAGGTTTCATGTTTAGATCTTTAATCCATTAGTTTATTTTTGTGTAATGTGTAAGAAAGTGGTCCAGTTTCATTCTTTTGCATGTAGCTATTCCGTTTCCCCAGCACCATTCATTGAAGAGACTGTCTTTTCCCCATTGGGTATTCTTACCTCCTGTCAAAGATCAATTGGCCACATCTGTGTTGGTTTATTTCTGGGCTTTCCATTCTGTTCCATTGATCTATGTATTTGGTTTTTGTGCCAGTACCTTACTGTTCCGTTTACTATAGCTTTGTTCTGTATCTTGAAATCTGGGATTGTGATACCTCCAGCTTTGTTCTTCTTTCTCAAGATTGCTTTGGTTATTCAAGATCTTTTGTGGTTCCCTACAAATTTTAGTATTATTTGTTCTAGTTCTGTGAAAAATGTTTTTAGTATTTTTTTTTTACATTTATTTATTTTTGAAAGAGACAGACAGAGGACAAGTGGCACGGGGCATGGGGGAAGAGAGAGAGGGAGACACAGAATCGGAAGCAGACTCCAGGCTCTGAGCTGTCAGCACAGAGCCCAACGCAGGGCTCAGACTCACAAATTGTGAGATCATGACCTGAGCTGAAGTCAGACACTTAACCGATTGGGCACCCAGGCGCCCCTGTTTTTTTTTATTTATTTTGATAGAGATTGCATTTAATCGGTAGTTGCACTGGTGGTGTGCACATTTTAACAATATTGGTTCTTCCAGTTCATGAGCATGGGATATCTTTGTGTTATCTTCAATTTTTTCCATCAATGTTTTACAGTTTTTGGAGTATACTATGAATCCATTTTTAAAAGGGATTTCATCATGGAGGTTGTGATTGCATAAGAAATGCTTAATGACCTGTCACATTCACAAAATTTGCAAGTTTACAACCATACAGTTGGGGAGGCCGTGTGGAAATAGACACTCTCCGAGTGCAGAGTAATACAGCCCTCCCTTTCTGTCTCCTCATTCTCACTGCTCTTTTTTTCATTGATCATTGCAGCATTATTTGTTAAAATATTAGAAACAGTCCAAATACCCATCCCTCAAAGAGTAGTTGAAAAAGCCACACGATGGAGTACTATGCCGCTGTAAAACAACAACAACAACAACAACAACAAAGAAACAAAAGTATTTCAGTGAACAAATTTAGAATAATTTCCAGGTTTTTTAGTAAGTGATAGAGCAAGGTGTAAAAGAGTGTATATGATAATTTATAGAGGTAAAGAAGGTGTTTATTTTTGCAAGAGAAAGGAGAGGAGAGAAGGAGGGAAAGAGAAAGGAAGGACGGGATCAATTAAACTATGAAAATGGGGCACAAGTATACAGCTGAGCCTTGAACAGGCAGGGGTTGGAGTACTGATCCTGTGTAGTCGAAATTCACGTGTAACTGTTGGGGCACCTGGGTGGCTCAGCCCATTAAGCAGCCAACTCTGGATTTTGGCTCAGGTCAGGGTCTCACCGATTGTGAGAGCGAGCCGAGCCCTGCGTTGGGCTTTGTGCTGACAGTGTGAAGGCTGCTTGAGACTCTCTTTCTCTGTGTGCCTCTCTCCTGCTCGCTCGCTCTCTCAATAATAAATAAACATTAAATTTAACGTTTATTTATTATTGAGAGAGAGACACAGAGCACGAGCATGGGAAGGGCAGAGAGGGAGCACAGAATCTGAAGCAGGTTCTGGCCTCTGAGGTGTCAGCATAGAGCCCAGGCTCAGACCCACAAACCTCGAGATCATGACCTGAGCCGAAGTCGGACGCTTAACCGACTGAGCCTGCCAGGTGCCCTTAAACTTTAAAAAATGTATAAAAATAAAATCCTGAAGAAAAATTTATATATTCACTAATAATGGCCTAGAAGCAACGATATATCCCACTACCCATGAGCTTATCCGCTGGCTTCTGTATACCATTCTTCACTGAAGGGAACCAGAGCTTCATGCTTCATGGAACCATGGTGGATTCTAGGTCTAGGGCAGGGAATGTCAAAAGTGAGCCTGGCAGACCTCGTGCAATTAAGTGCACAAAAATGATTTCTTTACAGGAGTGACAACAATGACAGAGGGAACGTGCATCAGTTTCCTCATCTGTTAAGTGGGTATAACTGTCTCTAACTTACAGGGTTGCTATGCAGAATGAATGAGTTAATATGTGCCAAACACTATGTTGGTGGTTGTCCCACTGCCCCCGCGGGACGGAATATGCCGCCCGGGCGCCGCACTCCACCTGCAAAGCGGATTCCGTTCAGCGACCACAGAGTGAGACCTCCGGGCTTGGTAGAAGGAACGCGGCCGGAACCGCCCGCCCCGGTGGCGGCGCGCGTGACGCACTTCCGGTCTTTGTAGCCGGTCGCTGCGGGCCGCGATTGCCAAGGACTCGGAGGAGGTGCGGCCCGGCGGGGTGGCCCCCCTCCGCCGCCGCGGATGTCGGGTGAGCTCCGGCGTCGGGCGGCGTGTGGGGGGCGGGTCGCCCTGGCCGGACGCCGTCCCGGTCGTGGGATGACGGGACGGACGCAGGCGTGGGGCGTTCTCTGGGGCTCTGGCTCACCACCGGCAGGGGCGCTCGCCGTCTGCTCGCGTTTGTTAAGCGACTATTTCAGTAGCGGGTAGTACGTTCCGGGGAGGCGTGTTCAAAGCACTTTCCAGGTATGAACGTGCTTCAGGGGGTGGGCTCCGAGTGTGGAACCTCTCCCTCCTGCCCCGTTTTCTGACATCGAAAAAGACCATGAGGTCCAGTCACTCGGCGCGACTCAGACCAGCGGGTGAGGGGTGCAGTCAGGGTTCAGATCCAGGCCGTTTGCTTACACCTGCTGTGCCGACTCTGCTCTCTTTTCCGTATTAGCTTTTCGGCCACAGCCCAGGGGCTACTTCTCTCATTTGAATGTGAACCTCCCCCCTTTCGGGCCTCGAGAGTCCTGGGCTTCTGGTCAGGATTTAAGAGGAGAGGAGAGCGTTATCTGAGCACATGGACGTCTTCCAGAGCATGTCCGCAAACTTGGTGAAACAGCTGTTAGTTGTGCGTGTGAACACGCGTTGCCCCGGCCCCTTACCCATGCCCTGCCTTGGGCAACAGGAAAACCTTACGGTCTTGACCCCAAGGATAGGTAGCGGGTATTGAGTAAGCCACCTGAAGCCAAAAATTGCTCAGTATTTCTTTAAAATTTGGAAGTTTATTATGTGCCAGCCTTTGTGCATAACCATTTGATATGCATTACCTCATGTAATACTCGACAATTTTTCAAAGGAATTATCCTCATTTTCTACATGAGATTGAGGGTCAGAAAAAAACAATCAAAAAATTTGCTCAAGATCACATTGTTAGTCAGAATTCATACTAAATCTGCTACCTCGGACCACTTTGTGCTTACTGTAGATGAATAGGAAAGGTGGTGTGTTGTGTTCTTGTGTGTGCATGTGTGCACTAAAGATGCACAGACAACGGAAAGATACGTTCTAATCTTTAAGAATGTCTACTTCTGGGGAGTAGAGCTTGAGAAAGGAATCGGTTACTCTGTACTTCTGGGGTTTTGCTTTAATATGAGGGGTAATGGCAAATAGAGACTGGGGGGGAAAGGACCGAAGAGCTGGAAGGAGGAAGAGGGAGGGCTGGAATGCGGGAGGAAGACCTCAGAGGAGGTGAGATTCGAATCAAGGTGCCGTGATTGGGTAGGGCTGGAATGCGTGCAGCGGCAAGACCGGCAAGACCGTGGACGGGAGCAGGGGTGAGGGAAGAGCAGCGAGAAGACCCGCCGGAGTGGAGCGGGCAGGTTGGCATGTGGAGTGTGGGGAAACAGGAGGGGGCCCAGCCGTCGAAGCTACAGATCTGGCTGGTCTTGAGCCAAACTTCAGTGTTTCGGGGGTGTGCCCAGGAAGTAGTGGGGACGTTGGATGGTGACGTCATGGGGGAGGGTTCAGGGTGTGTTCCCATAAAGACCTACTTGGCTGCCTGCTGCTTGGTCCTCACTGACACGTAGACCTCCGGTAGATAGTGTCCCTCCTGAGAGCTGTGGTCGGTTTGTATCAAGCTTGCTGAGACTCCAGGCAAAACCAGCTCTCACGTGCTGGTGTGGTTTTTTAAGCGTAGAGAATTATGCAAATTCTCTACCTGGCGTGTACAGATGCTCCCTGACATCGGGTGGCTTTACAACTTAAGGACGATGGGAAAGTGATCCACTTTCATACTACTTCGAATTTTGAGTTTTGATCTTTCTCAAGTTGTCTATGAGAAACAAGTGATATATTTACAACTATTCTGTTTCTCACCGTCAGTACAATGTTCATTCAGGTGCGTGCGATTTTGAACACTGAATAACAATACAGGATTTGTGTTAGATGATTCTGCCCAGCTCTAGGCTCGTGTTTAAGGTCGCCGAGGCCAAGCTGTGATGTTTGGTAGGTTAGGTGGACTCCGTGCATTTTCGAGCTGATATCTTCAGCTCGTGGTGGGCTCATTAGGCCGTAGTCCTGCGGTAAGTGGAGGACGATCTGTGCGATGGGGCGTGAACCTAAATGAGCTTCAGAGCCGTGTGTCTGTGAGCAGCGGGGCAGGGTTCAAAACCCCGGGGAAGCCTTGTACAGGCACTGGGGTCCAAGAGCAGCAAAGATGTGCTGGTGTGAGGCTGCGGGACATCAGGCCACCAGACAAGTGAAATCGAGAGGAGAGCAAAGGGAGCCTCTACAGAGAGTAGAGGGAGACTGGTCTTCGTGAAAGGAGGTAAAGATTTGAACCGTAGAACGGAAGTGACTTCAGGGTTGTGGGATCGAGCCCTGCATTGGGCTCCATACTGAGCACGGAGCGTCCCTAAGATTCCTGCTGGTCCTCTGCCCCCCTGCCAAGCGTACATGTACACTCTCTCTCTAAAATTAAAAAACAAATCTAAAATCTCAGAACCAATATTTCTTACACTTCAGTATCTCTGACTCAAGACCAGCTCAGTTGACTACTTTCTGATTCTTTTGGCATGGTGTTTTGATCACGAGGATTCATTTATTCCTTCAGTAAAATTTGTAAGAAAAATAACAGTCGTGCTAATTTATAATATTTTAGAACGTACCAAGCCGCCAGCTGCTAGTGCTCTTTATCCATGATCTTATTTTACCCTCAGATCCCCTAGAAGGCAGGGCCTGCGGCGCTTGTGCCTGGAGCCCGGCTCTCAGCCCAGGTCTCCCCGGGCGCAGACGCCGACGGCTTTCCTGTGCACCTCGTGGCCTGGCCTCCCCAGGGCATTTCTTTCGTTCCTCGTTACGTCCTTTTTATCTTCTTTACTTTTTCTCCCTTCTCCATTTTGTTTCCCTGTTCTCCTTGATCCTTAGTGTCCCCTGTGACCACTTGGCACCACAATGCTGGTTTGCCTCCATTCAACTGAAAACACTGAGTCTAGGATCGTTCCCTTCAAATGGAAATCCAGTGTGTTCTAGCTGAGTTATCTGAGCCGATTCGTTGAGGATGGTCAAAACGGTCCCTTCCTTCAGTAAAACTGTGTGTGTGCGTGTGTGTGCGTGTGTGTGTGTGTGTGTGTTGGGGCCTGGGGCTGGCGGTGGTGGTCTGCTTCTGTTTTCCTTCCTGTACCACCTGCCTCAGGATTGTGAAGTCCTCACTGTTTGTCGTGCACTCCCTGCTCTTTGCCTGACAGTGACTGCTTGCCAGCAGAAAAGATTTTCTTTATTTTAATGGGTTTTTTTCTCTGCAAATTGTGTTTTAGATTGTGGGATTTCCAGAAGAAAAGATCAAAGAGGATCCTCAAGGATAGATTCTTTTTCTGAGTAGTTTAGCCTAAAATGGCCACAACCTCGGTCCTTCGGGCTCCAGAAATGCAGGAAGGACATCCGGCAGTAAAGGTGGAAGAGGAAGAGGGGGCCTGTGCCTCTGGGCAGGAGTCTGGCCCGCCGAGAGACCACCCTCACACCAGAGAGCTCTTTCGTAGACGCTTCAGGCACTTCTGCTACCAGGAGACCCCCGGGCCCCGCGAGGCGCTGCACCAGCTCCGGGAGCTGTGCCGCCAGTGGCTGAGCCCGGAAACACGCACCAAGGAGCAGATCCTAGAGCTGCTGGTGCTGGAGCAGTTCCTGACCATCCTGCCCGCGGAGCTCCAGGCCTGGGTGCGGGAGCAGCACCCGGAGAGCGGGGAGCAGGCGGTGGCCGCGCTGGAGGACCTGGAGAGGGAGCTGGACGAGCCGGGAGAGCAGGTGGAAGAGGGGGGACCAGAGGTCAGTACCCGCGGGAACGAGTGTGGAGTTTCCCGGCAGCAAGCGGAAGAGGAGGAGGATTTGTTTGGGCCTGATGTGGTCTGTTGTGGGCACTCCAGACCCCTGCCTTTTTCTTTTCGTCAGTTTCTTGGTCTTTCTTTTCCCGGGCAGTGGGCCTGAGAAGGCCTCCTGACGTTCGATCCCTAACTGTCCTTGCTTGCCGGCAGGTCCCAGCCTGTGCCTGTGAACGGGAAGCGTCAGTGCAGGAGGAGGCAGGCCGGGGAGCAGCCCAGCCCTCGTCCAGCGGCCGCCTCCCAACCGAGGAGGAGCCGCGTCAGTGCCGTTCGAGGCAGGGGTGCTCGCTGCGGGAGATCGGTGAGGCCTGGAACTTCCTCAGGGGCCTCCCTCACCGGTGCCGGCTCTGTGTCTGCTGTGTGCCAGGCGGTGTGCCAGGTCCTGGGGACACTGTGACTGGCAGGTGGCTTGTGGCCTGGTCAGGGGCAGGGAGGCAGTGTGTCCTCTCCCCGAGGTCCGGGCATCCTTGTCTGGGTGGGGGAGTGAACAAAACCCTAGTTTTTTGTCCCCTGCCACCCACTCTCCTGGCTGCCTTTTCTTCTCCTTTTGGAAATGTGGCATGCGTGTGACCCATTTTATCATTTCAGGGGATGAGACTGGGGCGTGGAAGGTGCAGTCAGCCCCGAAGAGGGAGCTCTCTAAAGAAAAGAAATGTCTGGTGGAAGCTTCTGAGAAACTGAACGGCGATACCCTTCAGATGGCTGGGTGTGCAGACGAGTGTGAGAGGCCGCGGGCCGGCTCCTCGGCGGAGAGACCCTACGGCTGTGCCGAGTGTGGGAAGAGCTTCACCCAGAACGCCATCCTGATCGAGCACCAGAGGACCCACACTGGGGAGAGGCCCTACGGCTGTGCCGCGTGCGGGCGGGCCTTCAGCCAGCGCTCGGGCCTGTTCCAGCACCAGAGGCTCCACACTGGCGAGAAGCGCTACCAGTGCGCCGTCTGTGGCAAAGCGTTCAGCCAGAACGCGGGGCTCTTCCACCACCTCCGGATCCACACGGGGGAGAGGCCCTTCCAGTGCAGCCAGTGCAGGAAGAGCTTCAGCCGGCGCTCTGTCCTCATCAAGCATCAGCGAATTCACACTGGAGAAAGGCCTTACGAGTGTGAAGACTGTGGCAAGAACTTCATTTATCACTGCAACCTCGTCCAGCATCGGAAGGTCCACCCTGGGGCGAGCGCTGCTGGCCCCCTGCAGCAGGTAAGGCAGCGGCTCCAGCCCTCCGGGAGGGGGAGGGGCGGGCTCTCGCTGTGTCCCTGACGCAGAGGCCTAGGGAGAGAATCATCTGGCCCGCTGAAGTGCAGACTCTGCAAGTTGTCCGCGTTTTTGTGCCGAGAAAAGCCTATGTTAAGTCCGTCTGTCTGGTTCTCTGGGTCAGGACCCCCAGGCTTGCCGGACTGAGCCCTGTTGTGCTGACTTCGTTCCGTGGTCTCTGGTCCCACATGCCTGTGCGGAAAGGTTTGCAGTGTGCTTCAGGAAACTCCTTCGTCCTAGTAAGAAACTTAAAAAAAGTTTTAGAAAATTACATGCTGCCTGAAACAAAATGATGTTAAAAGTAGTTACTTAAACTATTTGACTATTTTCTCATAAGATATGATGATTTGCTTTTTAACCTACAAAAGCGGGCAGATGAGTCCTCCCATAAATGCACAGAGCCGCCTTCTCCCTGTAGGACTTTGTAGGGTTTTGCTAACTCAGCCTTCAGTGAGGAACCAGGAACTGAAGCAGCCATGCGTTACTCCTGCTCGAGATTTCAAATCTGTGTGACCCAAGAAATTTGCTAAAAATCTCATCTCACACTTCTGATCTTCATTACAAAAATACAGGCTTCTTTGCATTTTTTAACAAGCATTTTTGGTTTTTGCTTGCTTTATTTAACCCTTAGTTACACAAAATTTCAAACATACAGAAGTTGAACATTATGATCAGTCTTCCATGTGGATTGCTTTTTATAAGCTCTGTGCTTCTCAGCATTACCTATTGATTACCACCAAGGTCATGCTTAAAAAAACTTATTTCCCTTTGTTGTACCCAGATTTTAATATCGCCCCCTAAAACCAGAGATTACCTGGGAGACCGAATCACGCATGCAAAAGCAAAGGGCTTTATTACGAATTTAGGCCCGGCCAGCCTAAACTCAGGCTCTCACACTTATTGGATCCACATGGAGTGAGCCCCGAACAAAGGCAGGGTAGGGCTTTATGAGTTTGGGAAGGGGGGAGTTAGAGGAAATACTTTGATCCAATCATTATTATACAATATTATTGACAGCAGGTTTAACCATTCACATTGCCTAGAGTATGTGTTACTTTTGGCGGGACCCAATCACAACATTTAGAGTATTGACCAATCACAGAGTGGGCCCAGGACACTCACGTAGGGCGTGACTAGTCTTAGCCTCCATCTTTAGGCCTGCCCTTAGAATGTTACAAGGGTGGTCCCTTTTGCCTTGGGCAATGTGTGCCCTTCTGTTGTTTCATGGAGTCAGTTTCAGATCTGCCTCCTTACACCTTAACACTGATTGAGTGTTTACCAAGTTTTCTACTAAGCCCAAGGCACAGAGAAATGGGATTCTGTGGTGATGACAGTCTGGATTAGAGTCCCAAATACACCGCAGGTCACTTAACCGTGGTAGAAACACTGTAAGGGACCCCCCAGATCACTTCTGTGCCCCCTTATGTGACGGATACAGAGACAGGCTCTGGAAGTGACTGCAGTTCTTCTTGACGGTCCACGAGCTGGCGCTGGAGCCCCGTCTCCTGATTCCCAGTGCTCTTCCTAAGCCGCTGGCAGCAGTTTATCACCAGGCAGGAGTGACTCGAGTAAGGGACCTCCGGGATTTAGAGGGCACTGAGGTTCTGCAGCTCAGCAAAGCCTCCCGTCTGTGCGCACTGCTCTGGCCACTTTATGGGCCGAGTTCCGGGAAAGACTCCTCCCACTCCTCCCTCATCAGGGGCATTTTATTTATTTTTGTAGTGAATGCTTTTTTTTTTAACTTTTAATTGGACTTTTCAAGAAGATAATTCATTCTTCATCTGATTCAAGTATCAAAACAACATTGAAAAGGGAGCCTATCTTCCCTCAGAGGTAGCCATTTTTCTAGTATCCTACATATCTCCAGTGTTTCTTCATGTAAATAAAAGAAAACGTGAATATATATAACCTTATTCCCTGTGCTCCACGGAAACGTGGCATATGTTACACTCTTCAGCCCCTTGCCGTGTCCATGAAACCCCATGAAACGGCGAGCCTCCCCTGTTTACGAGGACACCATCTCATTGCTGGTGCACCGCACTCTAACACAGCCCTGTGAATGCACGGCCACTACTTCAGAATGTTGCGAATTGTTTCATTCTCCTCCCAAATGTACTTCAAGTCAACGTTTAAAAGCTGACAACTTTGACATCAGTTGGAAAACAGGGTTTGGGCAACTGGTGTTGGATATCATTCTTCAGAGAAACGCAGTGATGGGATGGTTTCGGTCTCGTGTATTTGGCTCAATCGTGTATTCTGTCGTAACATTTCGAACCATTTGTGTTGCCGCTTCTGGCTAAGTGTAGGTCTTCTCAAACATCTTAAATTTTCTCAAGAGTATATTTTATTTACTGTGTCTTGAGGTTAAATTATTTCCAAAGGAAATTCAGATTTTGAAGTGAAGTTAAGGGAAATTAGTTAGATTTAAGTTTGAAATAAAATCAGCTTCTCAAGTAAATATATACTCCGTACAGTAATGTACATACACTCTTGTATTCTGGGCTCATAAGCATCTCAGATGCCTCTGCATATGCCGCAGCAGCATTTGGATAATTCCATTATATCCGTGTTATAGGTTGATGTTGAAAAGACCACCAAAGCCGAATTGAGGTGAGGCAAAACTTTATTTATTTACGGCGGGCCAAACGTGAACTCCAGATGGTAAGGAGCAGAGAATGGCCCCGAACAAAGGTTACAGTGCGATTTTGCAGACACACCTAGGATTCTATGATAGCCAGTTACATTGTGACGTGCCAGCACCAGTTTTGGTGGGAACCTATCAAGTTCGTTCTTTGTTCTTTTAGAATGACCAATCATAGTGGGACAGGGACTAAGCAATTTTCTGGAGGCGTGGCCTTGATCAGACCATGGAAAAGGGGTGGGGGAATGGTTTGCAACAAATCATGCAGTACATTCCATAAGTAGGTTAACCCAATACATTCCATAAGTTTCACTTACTACGTTCTATAAGCTGACTTACAACATTCCCCATTTCTGTTTGTTAGTTATTCAAACCTTTGAGTAACATTATTCTGGCATTTGGGCTATTGGGACTTGTTGGCCATGTAATAGCATAAGCCGTATAGATCCTGTTTTCTGATTTATGAACTAAAATAGTAGTTTTATAAAACAAGTCCTATAGTTATTATTATTAGGAAGAGAATAGTGAGGGTTCCCACAAGGGCACTTAGGAGAGTTGTTAGCCACGGGGACCAGAAAAAGGTTTCAGTTTACAAATAAATACTTTTATGACATTTCTGTGTATCAGAGACATCTTAAGAGATAGTTTTCTTAATCTGGATAAGCAAACAGAGAATCAGCAATATTTCCAACAAGAGTTACAAAACTATGATTTTTCTCAGTTCATCTAGTCCCATGTTCCAAATTCTTGTTCAGTTTGAATGCAGCTTTTTAGTTCTGGAATTTTACCCATTTTAGTATTAATCTTGAAGATGTCACATACCTGCATTTGTCCCAAAATTTCTTTATAACTGTCCTTGACAGAACACATCTTGTGACAAATCTCAGAAATGGACATTGTTAAAGATCTGATGAAAGTTCATTATGATGCATTTTAACAAAGAAATTCAGTTATTTCTGTGACACATAACACTTTCAGTAATCAGAGTGTTAAATAATGACCTTCTACCAAAACATTAAAACTTTAGGAATTGTGTGTATATATGTGTGTAGTTGCAGCATTTATCCATATAATACAATCTAAGGCTTATTAGGTTTTCCAACTTGTCATCCTAAGTAAAAGGGCCTAACTGGTCGAAATGTTTCCCCAATTGAAGAAATTATCAAGAATAAATTTACCCACTATATCCTTTTACCAACCGGACTTTCCAAGGATTTTCGGTCCATTTGACAGCCCATTGTAGTGGAATGTGTTTGGGGCGCGCCACTTTAATTTGAGAGCAATGGGTCCCCTGGATCCGGCCCGCAACTTTCACAGCAGAGGGAGTGGACAGGATGATTGGAAAAGGTCTGATCCAGCGTGTCTCCAGGTTTGGAGAGAAGCGGTGTTGCACCCAGACACAGTCTCCAGGTCTAAGTTCTTTTTCTGGAGATTCGACTGCAGGCGGCGTTTCTTTTTTGGCTTTCCTTTATCAAATTATGAATGGCAGGGAGTGTATTCTGTGGGGCCTGTAGTGACTTAGGGAGATGGTGATTAGAGATTTTCTGCCCATTGTTCGTTTCCTGATTTCGGAAGCAAGGGTGGCGGTCTTCCAAAAAATATTTCAAAAGGGGTAGTACCCTTTACATAAGGGGTACAGTGTGCCCTGAGGAGGGCGAAAGGAAGGAGGTCTACCCAGTTCTCGTCAGTTTCTGTAATTAACCTAGTCAAGGTTTCTTTTAGAGTCTTATTCTCTCTACCTGCCCTGAGCTCTGGGGGTGATAGGCACAATGTAGTTTCCAATCGATTTGTAGGCTTTTTGCTAATATTTTAGATATTTGAGCTATGAAACCCAAGCCATTATCTGACCCCAGACCAAAAGGGATGCCAAATCGGGGAACTAATTGATTAATTTATTAGCCACTATCTGGGCTGAGTGTGTTCCAGTGGGGAAAGCCTCTGCCCATCCGGAGAAGGTGTCCACCAGCACAAGGAGGTAACAGTGGCCACAGTGTCCATTCTTCATCTCAGTGAAGTCAAGTTCCCATGTTTCTCCGGGCATCTGTCCTCACAGTCTCTGACCTGAAAAGTCAAAACTAGGAGATGGGTTAGTCTGAGCACAGGCTTTGCCTCGGTCTGCTAGGCTTTTTGTGATCTTATTAAGGTTTGGCATAAAATAATCTCTTGGGACTAGTTCAGACAACTTGGTTGCCCCCAGGTGCGTGGAGCTGTGGACTTGTTGGAGCCAGGTCTGTCCTACAGCCTCTGGCACGAAGATTCGCCCATCCTCTAGGCGGTGCTGGTGCTGGTCATCTCTTTTTGCCCTCAGAGTTTTTATTAGGCTTAGTTCCTCCTAAGTGTAAGACGGTTCCATGAGGAGAAAGCGTGGAGGCAAAAATCTCAATCGGGAGAACATTTCTTTCTGCGGTGGCCCTTGCCGTTCCGTCAGCAAAGGCATTTTCTTTTGTTTGGGGCGAGTCTGCTGTTTGGTGGCTTCTGCAGGGTAGGAGAGCTACCTTAGGGAGCCATAGGGCTTCCCGCAGGGCCTGGATTTCTTTTTTATTCTTGATTCCTTTACCCTCTGATGTTAACAGTTAACAGTTTATGTAGAGCTCCATGAACGTGGGCAGCGGCGAAGGCATACCTGCTGTCAGTGAAAATGCTCACTGATTTTCCTTTTGCCCATCTGAGAGCTGGGCTGGAGCTGCCTTTTGGGCAGAAGTTTTGTGCCTGAGGGCTCGGGCCCAGAGGACCTGGTCCTGCGTCACAGCCGCTGCACTGGTACATCTGATTCCGTCTTTGACAAAACTGCTGCCATCAGTGAGCAGCTCGAAATCTGCCTTTGGCAGCAGTAGGTCCCTTAAGTCCTCCCTCGGACCCACAAGAGCACTCACAGTTTGTCAGCTGTTGTGGAGGGGGGCCTCGGAGTCGTCATCAGGCAGCAAAGCTGCAGGATTTAGAGCCTCTGTCTTCAGGAAGGTGATGCAGGGAGGGCCTGGTAGCACCTGATCCTCGATGACGCATGCGGCAGAGACCCATCCATCGGGTGGGGAGTGCAGCAGGGATGCCCTTGCGTGAGGTCCTATGATCTGAAGCTCTTGCCCAAGCGTTAGTTGGAAAGTTTCCTTAACCAGCATGGCAGTGGCAGCGACAGCCCTGGGACAACTGGGCGACCCCGTAGCAATGGAGCCCAGCCGCTTGGACAAGTAGGCTACAGGTCGTTTCCAGGGGCCCAGAGTCTGAGTAAGGACCCCCTTCGCAGTTCCCGGATCTCATGTACAAACAGTTGGAAGGGCCTGGTAACATCAGGTAAAGCTAAGGCTGGGGCTCAGATAAGGATGCTCCTGATTTGCTCCAAAGCCCTGTCCTCCCCCGATCACCTCAGTTCCTTCACGCCCAGAGGCCGAGTACAGGGGTTAGCGGTTTCAGCGAAACCAGGCATCCAGAGGCGGCAGTGCCGGCGGCTCCTAGGAACTCCCCGGTCTGCCTTTTAGTCGTGGGTTCAGGAATGTTGAAAATAGCTTGGATTCTATCTGGCCCCAGCAATCCTTGCCTTCACGCAGCTGGCGGCCTGCATATGTCACAGAGTCCAGACAGGTTTGTGCTTTCTTTCTGGAAACTCTGTATCTAACTCCTTCAGCAGGCCCTCAGTCGCCTTAGTGCAGTCCTCTGTGGAGTCAGTGGCTAGGAGCAGGTCATCTACAGATGGCAACAGTGTCACATCTGGGTGGCCCTCCAGGTAGGGGATTAAATCTCTTCCAAGAGCCTCATCAAACAGGGTGGGGGAGTTTTTAAACCCCTGGGCCGTCCAGTCTAGGTTAACTGCCCATTATAGGTCCCGTCTGGGTCTGTCCACTCAAAGGCAAATATAGGCTGACAGATTCTTCAATTGGCAAAGTAAAGAATGCATTCTTTAAGTCCAGGACAGAGTAAAGGCCATGCTTTGGTGACAGTTCACTCAGGAGAGTATAAGGGTTGGGGACTGTAGGATGAATTGACTCAACCCTTTTGTTACGTCTCTGAGGTCTTGTACCGGCCTATATTCTGAAGTCCCCGGTTTTGGGACAGGAAGCAAGGGGAGATTCCAGGGAGAGTGGCATGGTGTTAGGATCCCAGCCTCGAGTAACTGGTTGATGTATTTAGCAATTTCCTCCCTTGCCGGCTGACTGATGGGGTATGGTCTCATTCGGATCGCAGTGGCCATGGGGTGAGCTCAGTCACTAGTGGTGTTTGTCGAATGGCTAGACCGGGGGGTTAGTTTCAGCCCAGACTGTAGGAATTGTTTCTTTCCATTTTTCTGTGAATGGAGAGGGTTTTTGCTCTGGCCTTCTAGGAAAAGATATTCCTCTGATACAGGGCAGGTAATTAGAATGGCAGGAGGTGGTAGGTTCAAGTCTATAGAGTTTTCAGTAAAAGAAATTTGGGCCTTAAGCTTGTGCAACAAATCTCTCCCTAGAAAGGAGTGTGGGCAACCAGGTATGAGCACAAAGGAACGAGCATTGGTCCCTTGAGCTAGTCAGTGACTCGGGCACAAGTCCACGGGGAGCCTTGGGTTCACCCTGTGGTCCTTGAATATAAACCTTTTCTTTCATCACAGGCCCTAAGGGTTCTTTACGAACGGAGTACATAGCCCCTGTGTCATCCAGGAGTCTCGACTCTTTCCCCTCTTGTCTGCAATAGGCATGTTGATTTTCTCCTAGTGCTGTCCGGGGTTCTTCCAGGCGGGGCTGAGACTTTCCTTGTCCCTCGCCACAGGGGCCGTGGCCTGGGGACTTTCCCCACTCAGCCATGAGCACTTTCCTAGCTCTTGCCCCTGCGCAGCGGCAGGACGGTCCCTGCTCTGGAGGACTCGCTGGGCTCTCTCCCCCAATTCTCAAATCACCTTTCCTTCAAACCCTTCCAGTTTCTGAAGCTTTTCACGAACGTCTGGGGCCGCCTGAGAGACAAAAGCCATATTAACAGTTTTTCGGCTCTCGATCGCCTCTGGGTCAGTGGGGGAGTAGGTACAGCAGGCCTGGTAAAGAAAGCCTTTCTAGAAAGGCCGCAAGCAACTGTTTGGTCCTTGGACTGTCTCATGAATTTTTGTCAAATTAGTGGGCTTTGGGACTGCTGCACCAAGTCCCTGCAACAGAATCTGGCGAAGCTGGAGTAGACGCTCCCGACCGTTCCCCGCAGTGGGTCCGTTGGGGCGGCGCAGAAGGGGAGACGTGCTCAGTTCGATGAAGGTCTGTCGTAGGCGTGCCGTCAGGGCCAGGGACTGCCCTTGCAGCTTCTCTGAGCTCTCGGGCCCTTCCTTCAGAGGCCAGCAGGACCTGCGAGAGCTGGTGACAGTCCTCCCACGTGGGTAGGGGACCGGTAAAGACAGAGCTCAGTAAGTCCATCGGACCTTGGGGATTCTCAGCGAAAGGCGGGTCTTACAATTACAGAGGCCTGCAGTGGAAAAGGGAGTGTAAACAAGTGTGGGCGCGCTGGCTGTCCGCTGGGACCAGGAATCAGAGCTGCCTGTCTAAGGGGAGAACAGGAACCGGGGCCTCAGAGGACTGGGACCCTTTCCCATAGTGGGCTCCTGACCTAGTCAAGGGGCTGCCAGGAGCTCCTGGTTCCCAAAAAGCCAGCGGAGCCTGAAGATAAGGGGGTGGCCCCTGGAATCAGATGGCACAGCTCCTGCCTCGCCTGCTTCCTGCAGCCCAGGGAAAAGCCTCCTTTTGGACTCTATCACGGAAAGTAAGGGTTTGGGATCAGGAGGAGAACAGAAAGAGGAATTAGGGGGAATAATGCCAAATGGCAGCGTTTTGACCTGTTTTTGGCAATTTTTCAGCCATGAAGGTGGGTCTTCCAGGATATCGACCCAAGTCCCAGCACATGGCTCCTGCTCTGGGTGGACCTCATGAGAAACCCTGCAGCCGGCGTGAGTGAGGGTGAGATCACTGGAGCCCTCGGAGGGCTGGTCAGCCCCACGGAGTGCAGCTGGGCTGGTGCGCAGCGTGTCTGTAGCCAGGATGGCTTCGCATTAAAGCTGTGGTTCTTTCCCCTTTTTCTGAAGCCAGAGTTCTTTAATATACATGCAAGAGGGGAACAAGACATGGACGAAGACTGAACCCATGACGAAGGTTAAACAGTGGGTCACTCCAGAGACAAAGACAGGTCAACAGAAGACTTTAACCAGACACTCAGAGCACTGAACATAAAACAAATGGTTGGGGTGATCAGTGCCCAACCCTAATGGCCCTGGCGGTTCAAATGGCCCAAAGGCCCCAAATGCCAAGACCCACATGGTGCTGGGGACGCCACCTCCAAACACTGGTGCGCCTCGGGGAAGTAAGCCACGTCCAGCCTTCCCTCCAAGCTACAAGCCAAATCTGGCCAGCAAAGCAGAAGACAAAACAGAAAATTGGTGCTGCCTCGCATACCTGAGGACAGAAGGCTGGGGCCAAGGATTGTTTCTCGGGAGCTCTCCCCTAGCTGTTCTGCTTCAGGCTCCAAATTTCGGTTGGTCAATCTCGGTGGAACCTCCAAATGTTGTAGGTGGATGTTGAGAAGAACACCAAAGCCTAATTGAGGTGAGGCATGATGGTAAGCAGAGAATGGCCCCGAACAAAGGTTACAGTGCGATTTTGTAGACACACCTAGGATTCTATGACAGCCAGTTACATTGTGACGTGCCAGCACCAGTTTTGGTGGGAACCTATCAAGTTAGTTCTTTGTTCTTCTAGAATGACCAATCATAGTGGGACAGGGACTAAGCAATTTTCTGGAGGTGTGGCCTTGATCAGACCATGGAAAAGGGGTGGGGGAATGGTTTGCAACAAATCATGCAGTACATTCCATAAGTAGGTTAACCCATTACACTCCATAATTAGCTTAACTTATTACATTCTATAAGCTAACCTACAACAATCAGCTCTTAAAAGATTTAAAATATGAACAGATCGAGATTTTAAAGGCTATAGTTCTAATGGATTGTTTTTACACCTGCAATTGAAGACTGGATGTTTGGTTTGTTTTGTGCTTGTTTTTTGTTTTTTTTTTTCCACAGCTTCTCAAAAATTCTAAATTTTCTCAACAACTGATAAAAATACCAAGAAACAAAGTTTGCTGTGCAGATGTAAACCACTTAAATGCAGTGATGGTTAACATGATTAAAATGACTGCCAATTCACCAAACTAACTTTCCTTGTTTTCTGATACGGATTCTTCTAATTCCCTTACCCGGGATGCACATTTGTCATAAATTGACTTCGCCTGTGGACACTGGCGGGTGAGCCCTGGCCTTTTCTGGGACTCCTGCAGCCTCCCTGGCCGGACGCTCTTATATGTAGTCTCCCCTTTACGTTTCTAAATTACTCTCACTTTTCTTTTTTCTTTTTCTACCCTGGCTCTTTTCACTCAGACCATAGAGTCTCTGGCATTGATCTCCTTTCAGCCGCTCCATAAACCAGTAACCATCTCTCCCTGTGCCTTTGAAAAGCCCCACTCTGGGGTGCCTGGGGGGTTCAGTCAGTTGAGCATCCGACTTCGGCTCAGGTCATGATCTCACGTTCATATGTCCGAGCCCTGCATCAGGTTCTGTGCTGACAGATAGCTCAGAGCCTGGAGCCAGCTTCAGATTCTGTGTCTCCCTTTCTCTCTGACCCTCCCCTGCTTGCGCTATCTCTCTCTGTCTCTCAAAAATTAAAAAAAATGAAAAGCCCCACTTTGAAAGACTAGTCAGTTTTATGGCTGAGCAAGGTGTAAGAAATATGGACTCAAATCCAGTGAAAAAGCCTTATTGGTTCTAGAGACGCCAGGCTGTCTCAGTCAGAAGAGTGTGCGACTCCTGATCACGGAGTTGTGATTTTGAGCCCCACGTTGGGTGTAGAGATTACTGAAAATTTTAAAAAGCCTTACTGGTTCTTGAGGGATAGGACAGCACTTCTCTGAGCACTGTGAGGACAGTGGACACTGTATGTCATGAAGTGGCTGAGAATTTTTGCAACTGAACCCTATCTAGAGCTATAGATAAGAGCCCTGAAGACTTTCTTTCACTATAATTTTTATTTGAAGAACCAAGTGTTCCAGGAGAGCCAAGTCTCTGTCCATATTTTGTATTTGGGAATGACTCCTATTTTCTACATCTGACCATATTTTTCCTTTAAAACATTTATAATGGAAGATTGTTTTATACTTTTCCAATAAGACAAAGAAAATCTCTGAGAAAATTAAAAAATAACAGTATATCTAAAGTCTAAATTATAAAATATGAAATATTTTCTCAGGAGCAGTTTAGAAATCTACATGCCAGTTTACATGTGTGTCACTGGTTAAATGTTGAGTTGGAAGTTGAGAAAACAAAAGTTGAGAGAAAGGTTGATTATTTGTAGAAGGAGATGGAGGCTAGCGGAAAGTGTCTGAGGCAGAAGAAACAGGGTGAGGCAGGCCCCACTGCGATGGGCTCAGAGCCTGGGGTTTTCCAGTGTGGCCGGTCCTGGAGTGCCTTTGAGGGAGTGCGGATGGGGGTGGGGACAGATGGAGAGGCCCTTAGCACTTCGTTAAGCATAATGGAATCATTAAAAGTGTTTTGCTGTGCTGCAGGAGTTTCTTAACACAAAATTGGAGAATATTAGCTTTAAGAAAAAATTTTATTTGCCAGTTTCATGCCTGCATGAGAAAAGTGAAGCCCAAAGTGGTTAAACACTTGTAGTGATCTATTTTTTAATCACATTAATTAAAAATCTTAACGTTTTTAAAAAACAAAACTATGAACAAAGATCATTGTGAATTATATGTGGTTTCATAGACACTTGGACTTGGAGCCTAAGACCCATTTAGGCATCTGCAACAGCAGCAACAAAACGGGGTGAAAAAAGGAAAGGGAAGAACAAAATGTGAGAAGATAAAAGGGAACCAGGCAAAATTATGTGCTAAAACTGGATTAGGCCAAAAAGTGGTGACCAAAGAGAAGGAAAATATAAAAAGATGCAGAGACAGTGTTACCAAGAAACGGCTTTATCCTCACAACGCCTGGTCGAGAGCCCTCGGTCTCTCAGTGGGTCCACGTGTCGTGTAGTAGCAGTGAAAACAGCCCCACTGCTCTCACTCCTCACTAATCTCTGCTTTACGTAACAAAGAGGAGGGCAGCACGGTGTGTAAATCACTGATTTTTTTTTTAGGTCTCTGGACCCACACCCAGTTTTCCTTGCCAACGTGTCAGCTCTGAGGAAGCTACTCCTGAATATATACCTGTGTCCGAACCACCTAGGCTGACTGCAGCTTCCCGGGCACTGCCCCAGACCGGCTGAATGTTCGTGAGGGCAGAACCTGGGAATCTGCATTTCAGCGAGCATGTCCCTGGTTCTCAGGATGAGATTGCCAAATCTTGGACACTTCTGAGAATGGAAGGGATTGCTATTAATAATTATACCCAGCCACCAGGCATAAATCAGGACGTACGGGCTTCCTACTTAAGACTTTTCCAGCTGAGGACACAGAAGAAGAGACAGAATCAGAAAGAATACAATGTTCTCATGAAAGCTACGGTAGAACATCTATGAAGGAGCCTATGGGACGGGTAGGGGTAGCCACCATGTGCCTGATTTGAAATAATCCTGGTTAACACATTTATTGGATTAGGGAAGAAAGGGTGGGTGTGCCGACCCTCCTGTAGGACATATCCAACAAAAACAACACCCCCCAGAAAAGGACCCCCCAATCCAACAACAACAAAACAATTAAAATGGCTAGTTACCAAAGACGAGCCTGTTGAGATGATGGCTTACCAGACAAGAGGGATGGCCTCTCAGCAGCCTAGGAGCACTTCAGTGGTACAGGGCCGACTGGTACGGCTTTCACCTCTAACAGAGCCAAAGTGGGAATATAGCGCGCCAGATCACAGCCTTGCAGGAATAAGGCAGAGGGCGAGCCCTGTGAAGCAACTGGCTAGGAAGAAAGAGAACCAGCTGCTTTGCGAGGTAGTTTCCTAAGTTACAGTGACTGATGCTCAGTCTTCACGGGCTGTTGAACTGGAGCGCACTTACCGCCGCGGGAAACCAAGGACAGGCTGACCCGGGCCTCGGTCTGCAGTTCCTCGGGGCCAGTCACAGCGGGCAGGGCAGGGCGTGTGGCTTCCCCTCACCTTCCGCTAATTCTGCAGAGTCAGAGATGTGTCAGTGGTTAGGTTACTAAAAAAGACCGGAGTCGTTTGCACAAAAGATGGAGACTGGAGAGCAAGCCAGCGCCTGCCCCTCAGAGCCGCTTTCCTCAGGCGGGTGTCGCTTACTGCTTCGGACCCTGGGGGCGAGTGGACGGTGGGTACAAGGGAGCAAGGTCCTTGAGAACGGAGGGCCGCGTCGCATTCCCCAGCTGGGCAGAGAGACGGGCCCAGGCCGGGTGGGCGTGGCCCCCCGGGGGAACCGCTGGAGCCAGCCAACCACTGAGAAGCGGAACCTCGATGCTTCCTAGAGGGGCGGTGCGGAGCTGGCGGAGGCGTGCGGGCGCCGTGACGTACTTCCGGCCTCGTGCAAGCCTTGGCTAGCGGGCGCCTTTCGCGGCGTGGGTGCACGCGGGGGACTGGTGGCGGTCCCCCGGCAGCTCTGTGTCGCCGCTCGCGGCCGTGGACACGAGCACTGCGTGGGCCGCCAGCTTCGAGGCTACTGGCGCTGGCGCCTCCTTACGGCCGGAGGTGGTTTTCCGTTCCCGTCCAGGGCCTCGTTCTGTTTTCATCGAGGATCCCCTGGCGCCGGTCGTGACCTTGCACCCCTGCGGGGGGGGGTGGGGCTCGACCCCGAGGGACGTACGGTGACGGGGTCTCAGGACTTTGAAGCGGAGGGAAGTGTGATTGTTCGACTCAGAGAACGTTGAGAAGTGAGCGCATCCTCCGAGTGGACGCGGGCTGCCGGCCATGGACGTGTGGGGCTCTAGGTCGGAGGCGCCCTGCAACTCACAGAGTGGTGGACCCCTGAGCATCGGTGCGGTGCGGTGCGGGTGCCCGGAGCCAGGGGACCACCCCGGGGTGGCGGAGAGCAGAGGAAACGGGCGGCAGGAGGCAGCAGGGGGAAGGCGGGTGTGCTGTGCCGGAGACCGAGAAGAGAGCAGGTGACAACTGCAATGCCCCAGGGAACTTGGACTCGAAAAGGCAGTGTGCCTCTCCGTCTTTTCGGTGTGACTGCTCCCGCACAATGTGCACACGATGTGTGTGCACTCAATGTGTACGCACACGGGAGCCTGCTTCCGCGTGGCCACCTGCTTGCCCAGCTCATCAATGTGCTGGCGCTGCTGTGAGCTGCCTGTGGTGCAGTGACCGGCGGCGTGGCCAGTGCTCGGGGAGGTGGACGCCACAGAGCCGGTGTCCCTGTCTTCGTGCACGGGAGAAGTGTCATCTTACAAGGCTTCTAGAAATTCTAGAAGCGGTGTGGTAAATGGATTGGAAGGAGGCAAGACTGGAAGCAAGGGAGAGAAGAGAGAAAGGACCAGTACTGTGAGTTGGCGAAAGTAAGGTACTGGCCGTGGAAGTGACGAGGGTGGAATGGACTGTATGGAAGATGCGGATTTAACTCGACTTGATGTCTAAGGGAGAAAGATTGCTGAAAACGTGCTGAGCACAATGCCTGGCGCGTACTAAGTACTACAGGCTTCTTTTTACTATAGATAAGGATAATTAAGTTTTGGATTAGATGATTAGGGGAATGAATGTGACATTTTAACACAAATGGGTAGGGCTCAGTTGTGTAAGTGTCCAACTCTTGATTTCAGCTCAGGTTAAGATCTTGTGGTTTGTGGTAGCCTGAGTCGGGCTCTGTGCTGACAGTGCAGAACCTGCTTGGGATTCTCTCTGCCAACCCCCCAAGCATTCTCTCATTCTCTCTCTCTCTCTGTCTCTTTCTCTATGCTCCTCCCCTGCTCGCTCTCTCTCTCTCTCTCTCTCTCTCTCTCTCTCTCTCTCTCACACACACACACACACACACACACACACACACGCATGTGCACATGTTCTCTCTCAAACTAAAAAAAATTAAAAAATGGGTAATTTTAGAAGAGACATTGATCACGAGGGGGAAATGATGAGTTAATTATTGGAGGTGTTGAGGTGCTTGTAAGACCTACAAGTGGAAGGCTCCGACATCCCGTTGGACTATAATGATCTTGAGCTCCAAAGTAAGATTGGGGTAAGAGAATCAGATTTAGGAGTTGTTAGGTGATAGTCTCAGTTCTCAGATGCTACTGAATGGACGTGACGACCCAGAATGAACGTGGAATGAGCAGGAGGCTGGATCTCAACATAGGGTGCCCAGGCCTTTCTTGGCAAGCTGAAGAAGAGCCATAAAGTGGACTTAGGAATGAGCTTTCGACAGACCCTTATATAATACTTCCTGAGCACCAAGTATTGGTCTAAGCACTTTGCAAAAACCAGCTCATGGGAAAACAGCAGCATATTGCAATTCCTTAGAAGACTGGGAATGGTTGGCGGTGTTCGGTGCTGGAGGGGCATCTGGTAAGTAAAGGACTGAAAAATACTCACTGGGTTTGTATACAACACGGACTTAGGTTAATGGACTTGGGGCCCCTGACTCAAATGTGGGACCCCCAACATGACATGCACACTGCTTTTTTCTAAAACTAAAAACACCTTTGAAAGTATCTAGCATAATTCTTGGCACAGAGAGGTTGACTTATAAATATAATTGACTAAATTTGTGACATGCAATTCAAGTAGACAAAGCGGTTTGCATTGTTTTTCCTCTTCTGAATATTTAATGTTATCTGAATAGCTCACTTCAGTTTCTAGATCTAAGAGCTACTAGTATTGTTCTTTAGTCTTAAAGTAACTGAATCGTCTATCAGTTAATTTTATGACATTATTCTAATGGTATTTTGTGCTCGTTTTATCTTTTATAGAGTGTCTGTACCATCAAATCATTGGCTTGACCACAGTGATTCACTCTGAGTAAATACGTTCTTAGTTTGGAGTTGATCTCTCTTAACAGTGACGTGTTACGCCTTATCACCAGCCTTAAGCCCCTCCTGGCGCTGTGGTGAACTGTTTTGCCCAGAAATAGATTCAGTCCAACCCTTTAGAGCTGCAGAAGAACAGAAGGGATGTCAAACAGTTAGAGCATCTAGCCTGTGCAGGAATTTTCTTCTGACGGGTTCTTCAGACAGAACTTAAGGCAGTTCCGTTAGGAGGATTCCCTTGGGCATCAGGAATCCAGCGCCAGGCAGGCTCTCCGCCTCCGGAGGCGGCTGGTGCCGGAGCGGTTCCTGACCATCCTGCCAGCGGAGCTCCAGGCCCGGGTGCAGGACCAGCACCAAGCAAATAGGGAGGAGGCTGTTACTGGACTGGGGGCTTGTCCGGGAAGCTGGATCATCCTGGAGGAAGGTGAGATAAGGAAGAAAGGGTCCAGTGTCAGAGGCGGGGATTCTCTCCGGAGAGGTCTCCAGTGTAGCGAGAGGAAGTGGCTAAGATGCATTGGCCAGAGTTGTGTTCCCCTCCCTGTGCATTTATCCCCTGTCCTTGTCAGTCAAGGGAAACTCTGCTTTCTGGCCTGTTCTCCCATTAGTACTGAGATCTAAACTCTAGAACCCTCAGCACATATCACCTGGATCAAATTTCTCTAATTGTCTGGGGTCCTTGGTCCTCCTAATGGGACAGGAAGTGCCCCGAGGGCAAACGGCTTGTCTGGCAGCAGCATCAGGACTCCTGGGGGTCCAGCTCCGGCCAGAACCGGGCAGCTTAGTTCTGACTCTGCTGAGGAGAAAGATGAGATTCCCTGGGGAGAAAAGATCAGAAACCGTCTGCTTTTTTCCAAAGGAACCTCATCACAAAGTTTTGCCTACTTTTCACTTGATGTCTTGTTCCATTTTTAACGTGTACCTCTAAGCACATCGTTTTAACCTTGATTGTGATTCTTCCTTCACTTCTTTGCACTAAAATTGTTGAAAATCCTGCTCCTATTGATTGGTTCCATTTCTCCATTCTAACTGAATACCAACCACCAACTTCCCTGGGCCTCACCTCTTAGAAAAAAAGCAGGAGAACATTTTTCTGCATTGAAGCCTATAGAAAATGACTCAAAGGCTATATACAATAGAGAAGTTTTTATCTTATTTATTTTTTTAATTTTTTTATGTTTTTTATTTGTTTTTTAGAGACAGAGAGAGACAGCGTGAGCAGGGGAGGATCAGAGAGAGAGGGAGACACAGAATCTGAAGCAGGCTCCAGGCTCTGAGCTGTCAGCACAGAGCCTGACGTGGGGCTCGGACCCAGGAACCGTGAGATCATGACCTGAGCCGGAGCTGGACGCTCAACCGACTGAGCCACCCAGGTGCCCCTAGAGAAGTTTTTAAATGTGCATTTGCAAAAAGTAGTGTAGGAAACAAAACTAACTTAGTACATTTATTTGCTTATTGGACAAGCACACATGTATGCCCAAATGTAATCATGCCGAACATATCAACTGCCACTACTTTTACATTCAGTGTTACTTTATGGACATAGTTCCCAAGAGTTACATGTAATGTATACATATAGCTGACATTGATTCCATTGTATAGATATCAAATTACTATGTTTTACTTTAATCAGGTCTTTATTAAAAATTAGTTGTCCAGAAAGATTCGACATTTATGGAACAAATAAACTGAAGCTTATGCATTAGATTTCTTGTCTTCCGTGGTGGGTGTCTCTTCTGTAGGCTTCTCAGATGCTGGTCTCTTGTATTTATGACATGAGTCTAGGCATTTGACAGCTTTCTTTCTTGCTTTTGGTATAAAAAAGAGGTATAGACTCCTCTTCTAATTCCTTCCCTACTCCTGAAATCTATTATTTTCCCAAGGACCTTAGATTCTGTTTAGTGAGAAATGGTATGTTAGGACCAAAAATAAGGTACTAGGAATGCTCATTGTGTTATTGGATATTGTTCCTACACCTTTTAGTGCTTAGAGCTAGGAAGCATTTAAGATAAAATTCCTAAGAATCAGAATTCCTACTGATAGTTTTAGTTCAGATTCAGTACTTCAGGGTCTTAATCTTTCATCTGTATCTTTTTTTGGAGAATTCTCAAAAACATTAGGGATGATAGAGTATTAAATTCTCATCTGCTTTATCCCATGCTATTACTCAATAGCCTCAATAAAAATGTTAGTGGTATGATTTTTACAAACAACTTAATGGTGGTGCTTGATTTTTCCATTCTTTTTGTCCTTAAGTTCTATGTCATTGGGTATATACAAAAAAATTCCTCTTCTAAGGACATTGGGAATAATTTCTCTTTTGTGTGGTTATGCCACTGCAGGTACACATTTAAATTCAATTTGTTTCCATGTGGAGGTTCCTCAAAAAATTAACAATAGGACTCCCCTATGAGCCAGCAATAGCCACTGCAGGGGATCTACCCAAGGGATACAGAAGTGCTGATACATAGGGGCACATGTACCCCAATGTTCATAGGAACACTTTCAACAATAGCTAAATCATGGAAAGAGCCTCCATGTCCATCACCTGATGAATGGATCAAGAAGATGTGGTTTATATATACAATGGAATACTACATGGCAATGAGAAAGAATGAAATCTGGCCATTTGTAGCAACATGGATGCAACTCGAGAGTGTTATGCTAAGTGAAATAAGTCAGGCAGGGAAGGACAGATACCATATGTTTGCACTCATATGTGGAACAGGAGAAACTTAACAGAGGACCATAGGGGAGGGGCAGGGGGAAAAATAGTTGAGGAGAGGGAGGGAGGCAAACCATGAGAGACTCTTGAATACTGAGAGCAAACTGAGGGCTGATGGGGGAGTGGGAGGGGGAGGGCACTTGCTCGGATGAGCACTGGGTGTTATTTGGAAACCAACTTGACAATATTCTACAAAAGAAAAAAAGTTCAGTTTGTTTCATATCTGTTACCGTGGTTAGGGATTGCTTTATTTACCTTTTTTTTTTCATTTTTTAAGTTATGTAAAATATAAACTTTTATACATGGAATCAAAAAATTTTCAAGAAAATTCTGTTCCCTCCTTTGGTTCCCTCTGTAACCTTTTCTTGCTCTAGCTCTAGTTTATCCCTTTATTGTTTATTTATCATAAGCACATGTATACATGCACACCCTTCCCTTTAAAAAATAACACTCCTAAGTCATAAACTCAGTACACATCTGTCTCACATGAGATATTTTTTCTCTAGCATCTAGTTTCAATGAGTGCTTGTTTAGTGAGCAAGTAGCTGAGTAAGGTGTGTGTGAATGAGGGAATTAGGCTGAAATTTTCAATCTCTTCTTTCAGATGATTTGGTCAAAATGGAGAATGAGAGAGAAGGTATTTCCACAGTAGAAGAAATCTGAAGTAAGAGGGACACACCGTTAGGTTTGACGGCAGTTTTCCTCAGTGCTTCTCCGATTATGCAGAAGTCCAAAAATACCAGAGAACCCTAGAAATATTTCAATGATGGTGTAAGTGGTGAATATGGAATGAGTTTCCCTCAGGCTCCATCCTTATCCAGCATCTGAGATACACACTGAGGAGAAACGTGAGAAGTGTGGAAAAGCTTTTAGTCCAAGAGTGCCAGCTTTGTTGAAGACGAGAATTCACCCACAAACATGGAGAATATGGGAAAGCTCTCACTGCACACAAGGGACTATTCCGTTCGTTATAGAGAATCCATACTGGAGAGAGACCCTATACCAGATTTCTGGGTGCTCTTCGATGTGAACTGGTCAGAACGTCCCTCAAAGCCTTGTCGGATTGCACAGAACAAGCCGTGTACTTTTCCTTAAGTCCCCTCAAGTGGGGCGCCTGGGGGGCTCAGTCAGTTACATCTAATTTCAACTCAGGTCATGATCTGGACGGCATTGGGCTCTCTGCTGACAGCTCGGAGTCTGGAGCCTGCTTCCAATTCTGGATCTCACCTTCTCCCTGTCCCTCCCCCACTTGCACTCTGTCTGTCTCTCGAAAATAAGTATTTTTAAAAAAATTTTTTTAAAAACCAGTCTCAAGCAGCTACACTATTGTAGTGATTCCAAGGGCTGCTTATGGGCTACCAGTTCAGATTTACAGATGTTTTAATCAGTTGTCCCGAAGAATGGTTCTTACAAAAGCTTAGACTGTTGTTTAATTTTTCTGGTGAAAATTTATGTATAAAGTGCAAATAGGAATATTATTGGATGGTTATTTTAAATCCTGCAGTTATGATTTGCCAAGTCAAAAAAAACCTTGTTCAGCATCTTTTTAGTGACAACATGGTGAATTCTTGAGCCTTCCGTTCCCATCTAGGTTATGATATATGACATGTAGCCCCCAGTTTAGACTCCAAACTAAAAAAGATGATCTTTATTTATTAAAAAAATTTTTTTAATGTTTTACTCATTTTTTTTGAGAGAGAGTGCGAGTAGGGGAGGGACAGAGACAGAGGGAGAGACTGAATCCAAGGACAGGCTCCAGGCTCTGAGCTAGCTATAAACACAGAGCCTGACGTGGGGCTTGAACCCATGAACTGTGAGATCATGACCTGAGCTGAAGTCAGACGCTCAACCGACTGAGCCACCCAGGTGCCCCTACATATTTATTATTTAAAGCTTTTTAAAAAAATGTTTATTTTTGAGAGACAGAGGGTGAGGAGGGGAAGGGCAGAGGGAGAAGGAGACACAGACTCTGAAGCTGTCAGCACAGAGCCCATCACAGGGCTCGAATTTACAAACTGCGAGATCATGACCTTAGCCGAAGATGGACACTTAACCGACTGAGCCACCCAGGCGCCCCTAAAGTCTATTTATTTTGAGAGAAAGTGTGAGCAAAGAAGGCAGAGAGAGGATCCCAAGCAGGCTCTGCACAGTCAGCATGGAGCCCAGTTTGGGGATTGAACTCATGAACTCTGAGATCATGACCTAAATCGAAACCAAGAGTCAGACACTCAATCGAGCCACCCAGGAGCCCCAGGTGCATCTTTTTTTTTTAAGTGTGTTCATTTGCATAGGAAAACAGAAAAGACTCAAGTTAAACTTCAAGGGTGAATAAGCAAACTCACAATGCCCTGAACAGGCAAGTAATATAAATAAAGGAAGCAATCTTAGTCACAAACAAATACTATTATTTTACATTGCATTAAGTTCAGAGAAATTGCCAGGATTCTCTTTATATTGATTTTGAATTCTATAGGAGAAGATGATCACGTTCATTATTCATTCTGACCACCATAACATAGTGATCTTTTCATACTTTTGTTATGTGCACGCAGGCGCACAGAAGCAAGGGCACGAGGATAAGGGAGTGAGGAAAAGAAGAGAGAGTCAAAGGGTGAGGACGGAGGAGCAACATGAGCGGTGCCCGTATTGCCACTTTATTCCTCACAGGCAAGTAGTTTTCTACCGACAGCGACAGCTGTAACAATCCTGGAGGATTGCCAAAGCTTGAAGGACATTAACATAATTCTAACTCAAGAAGCATGAAGGACATTTGTACAATCAACATTTTAGGTGATTCAACCTCTGAGAAACTGGGGGCAGCTGCAAGGGTTGTAAGGGCACGAGAACTTTGGCTCAATTGCACTCTCCCTACTGGCTCCTTGCTGCTGCTTCCCACATACTTTTGAGTATAGTACAATTGACCTTGAACAACATGGGATTAGGGGTGTTGATCCCCTACACAGTCAAAATCTGAGTATAACTTGACCCCCAAACCCTTAACCACCAAGAGCCTACTATTGACCAGAAGACTTGCTGATAACCTAAAGAACTGAACGCATATTTTGTATGTTACATGCATTATGTACTGGATATAAATAAAATGTAATTTTTAAAAAAGTTATCCCTACCCCCCTAATGTAGAGCTCAAACTCAGGACCCTAAGATCAAGAGTCATACTGCATGTGAAAATTTGTGGAGATAAGCTAAGGTTCTGAATGATATCTTCCTTTAGAGAGGATTTACTTTTGCTTATACAGGCATTTAAGAATACGGATGGGGGCACCTGGGGGGCTCAGTGGGTTAAGGGTCGACTCCTGATTTTGGCTCAGGTTGAGTTCACACTCACAGTTGGTGAGTTCAAGCCCCACATCGGGCTCTGGGCTGACCATGTGGAGCCTGCTTGGGGTTCTCTGTCTCCCTCCCTCCCCCCACGCTTCACCTCTGCTCAAACTCTCTCAAAATAAAGAGAAAAGAGGAAAAAAAAAACCCACGAAACAGTGGCTTAGAATAATTATCCCATGAGATTTTTGGCCAGGAATTTGGGGAGGGCTCAGTTAGAAGATTCCTCCATCAAGTGTGGCATCTTACAGTGGCACTTGGTGGTGTTTGGAAAATCTAAGACAGCTGGACCGTGCCCAGTGCCGTGGGGCAAGGACAGCTGGAAGGCCGGTCTCAGGGCCTCCTTACGTGATCTTTGCAGCAGGGCAGTCAGAGGATTTCTGTGGTGGCTCAGGCCTCCAGGAGCAATTGTTCCAAAAAACAAAAAGTGAAAGCTGCTGCTGTCCTTAAGGGTTCAGGCTGGGAAACTAAAACAGCACCACTTTTGCTGTATTTTATTCCAGCGGTCCTCGAGCCCACTCAGACCCAAGGGGAAATGACATAGACCCCACTTCTAAACAGGAAAAGCATGAAGAAATTTGTAGCCATCTTTAATTTTCCAAAATACCCTTATCCACCGAGATATAAAGCCTGGGGGAAAATAATAAAGTTCTTTTTGGATTCTCTAACTGTATAATTATTCAGTTTTGTTCTTTGTTGCCTCCTTTCCAACTTCCCTAAATACACTTAACATGACTATGAGCTAATCAAGTGTATCTATGTTTATTTTTTTATGTACAAAGTGACTACATGATCTCTTGGCATTGCGGTTTCACGAGTACTGGACCTCAAATGTTTTTTTTTTTCTTTTGATTTTAGACGTAATTAGAAGGCTTATCAAAATTTTACAGAAAATGGTGTTTTTTTAATGTTGGAATTCCATGGCTTATAAACTGGCCAAGTGTTAGTAATAAAGTAACGCCCATTCTGTGACCCTACATCCTTGGCTTTCCCGCGCGTACGAAGACCGGAGCTCTGCGCCTCGGCTTCCTTGTGTTTTGCCCCGCGATGCGCAGGTGCTTTCTTGCGGCACTTGCACCTGTGACGGGACCTGCAGAGGCCCAGCGTGGTGGCGGACAGAACCCGACGTCACAGAAAGGAAGACGACGGGCCAAGATGTCCCACGAAGAGAGACGCCAAGTCCCCAATAAAACACTGGCAAGTTGACGCGAATTATCTATAAAAACAATTACACAGGTGACAAAATGGCGCCGATTCCAGGTGTGCCAGGCCTTGCGTACCGTGGGGCGGGGCAGCGGGGATGCGGCTGGAAGCGGGGGCCCCAGACCTGCGACACCGGCCAGCTAGCCGGCTACTTGTCACAACCCGAGGGACTGCCCGGGACCCGCCCGGCGAGGACCCGACCCTTCCTGCAGCTGCAGCGGAAGTGCACTCGCGCCCCTCCGGCCCAACTCTCCTGGCCTCGTGGGGAAGCGCGGGCCCGCTCGGCGAGTGCCCGCCCCTTCCTGCGGCTGCAGCGGAAGTGCACTCGCCCCACTCCGGCCCAACTCTCCTGGCCTCGTGGGGCAGCGCGGGCCCTCTCAGCGAATGCCGGCCTTTTCCTGCGGCTGCAGCAGAAATGCGCGCTCGCTCGCCCGGCTCACGTCCGGCGTTTGCGGGGCGCTGTCGGCGGTTCTCGCTCCTGGCTGTTGGGACCCCGGTGGCCCGGAGTTTCCGCGGGAGGGATCCGGCTGCCGGCCCCCGGGAGCCGCAGGTGAGCGAGCTGCTGCTCTCCCCTGCCCCGCCGGCCCGAGGAGACTCAGGTGCGGGGCACAGCCTTCGGGAGCGGCGTCCGCGACCCTTTCACCTGCTGCGGGGCTGCGGCTGCCGCGCGGCTTTCGTGCTTTCCGCCACACGCCTGCCTATTAAGGCTGTCTCAGCGTTTTATTGTTGCTTGTTTGCTCTGAACGTTGGTTGCGTTCCATTTGATTGTCTTTTATTCCAGGGCTAAATGGAAGTGTTGCCTTTGTGAAGTCCTTAAATCCTTAGCACCTTTTACTGAATCTTTGTCTTTAGTTTGTGTTTTAAGTTTTTCGTGTTGTTTCCGTGAGTGTCGTATGTAACCCCGGGGGTGGCTTGCAAAGCACAGAAGTAAATTGGTAGAATTTGCAGTTTTTTGCTTATGGTGTAGCTTGTTTAAAAGCGACGGCTTCTCCCTCAGGCCCACCCTTGCTGGAAGCACCGCTCGAGCTTCACTAAGGCCGCGATGGCGTCTGCCTAGGCTGCGCCGGCCCAAGGGGCCCGGGGTGCGCTTCTGGAAGTAAAGGTGGAGGACGAGCACAGTAATATCACCAGACCGGATCAGAACCCGCGGAAAAACAACATCCACAGCAGGGAGGTCTTCCGGCAGTACTTCAGGCACTTCTGCTACCAGGAGACCCCCGGGCCCCGCGAGGCACTGCGCCGGCTCCGCGAGCTGTGCCGCCAGTGGCTGAGCCCGGAAACACGCACCAAGGAGCAGATCCTAGAGCTGCTGGTGCTGGAGCAGTTCCTGACCATCCTGCCCGCGGAGCTCCAGGCCCGGGCGCGGGAGCAGCACCGGAGAGCGGGGAGCAGGCGGTGGCCGCGCTGGAGGACCTGGAGAAGGAGCTGGACGAGCCGGGAGAGCAGGTGGGAAAATACGACATGGTTTGTGATTTTAAAAAGTGAATTACGATTTCTAAGTGGATAGCATTACTCCACCAAGTCGTGAAATTTTGGTTAATGTAGTCCTAACTTATTTGTATCTTTTTTGCGGATCATGTATTACTTTAATAAGCTTACAGCGTTCTATTTGGTGAAATGCTACTCAGAAACATTAAAAACAGAAGATTTCTAAGAGAAAATGTAAGGTGATCATAACGGGGTGGGAGCAGTCTCTTGAAGGGGACATTGCTTCTATTGCAGGATACAAGTAACTAAGAAATAAGGTATTGCAGGTATGTGCACTGCCCTGTGTCCATTAAAGGATTAAAAGCTGGAGGAACCAAGGTTGGCATCTTGGGGGAGTGTGAGGTCAGAGCAGAGAGGAAGGTTCAGAGAGCAGGACCAAGATTCCTGGCGTAGTAGAGCCCAGTTAGGTCTCACAGGCCCTAAAGGGGAGGCTTATGAGTAGAAGGGTTGAGAACAGAGTCCAGGACTTTGCGTGTCATCTGTGGAGTGTCCTGTAGGACACAAGCTTATAACCTTTCCTCTTTAACTCCAGGATCTAACTAAATTATGTAGGATCCTGTTCTGTGTTGTTCCAATATTGATCAAAGACTGTGGTTCTCAACCAGTGGCAGTTCTCTGCCCTAGAGGGCATTTGGCGCTGTCTTGGCACATTTTTGGTTGTCATAGTGGGGGGAGGTGCTACTGGCATCTAATGGCTAAAGGGGAGGGATGTTATGGGATATCTTACAATGTACAGGATGGCCTCTTATAACAAGGAATTGTCTGGCCCAACGTGTCAATGGAGTCAAGTCTCGGAAGTCTTGGTATGAAGAGTATAACCCAGAGAAATAATAAAACAAGAAGTGCAGTCCAGCGTTTGGAGAGGGGGAGGAACATGTGGCAGAAAGATTTGAGTTTGAAATAGATCAAGGCAGTGAGGCTATTAAAGATGAGGCACATCTACTAAGGATGAGGCACATCTTAGGTAAGTATTAATTGGAAACGACAGATTAGATCGATAAAAAAGGAAAAATGAAGGGAAAACTCTCTACCTAGCAGTCCATTCTGGGCTAAGCACTGAGGGTTTCAAGCTTGAGAGACTACTGTAATTGAAGTGCTCCTAACAGAGTTCAAGGCTAGAGGGGAAGGTGGATTGGGGGAAAGTTCATTCGTTCAGAAGACATTTACTGAATGTTTCATATGCACCAGGCACCATTCTGGGCATTGGAAATGTAGCCATGCACAAAGCATAGAGGTTGCTGCTGTCTTGTAGACAGATTCTGGTCTAACGAGAGGAGCAGACAGTAACCAGGGGGTGCCAGGCGGCGATAAATCCTATATGGAAACAGCAGTGAAGCAGAGAAAGGGAACAGCGACTGAAACGGAGACTGTGCTGTTTTTGAAAGACTGGTCAGCGAAGGCATTCCAGACAGGGTGACGTTAGAGCAGAGGTCAGGCTGTACAGTCACATGGGCTGAGGGCGTTATGGCGAGGTGATAGTGGGCAGGTGAGAATGCGTTTTTGGCAGTAGAGCTGCAGAAGATGGAATCAGGTAGTTACAAGGAGATAACATCATGTGTGGATTTACAGCCCATTATAAGGACTTTGGATTTTATTCTTAGATGGAAAGTCATTGGGGAGTTTTGGACAGAAGAGAGGTTTAATCTGACCTAAATTTTATTTATGCTTTTAAGATTTTTTTTTTAAAGTTTATTTTTGAGAGAAAGAGCACGAGGAGGAGAGGGGCAGAGGGAGAGGTAGACACAGAATCCGAAGCAGGGTGGGGGCTTCAGAAGAGCAGAGACTGTAGGGAACAGTTTCCTCCTCCCATCCCGTCTTTTCTCCCTCTTTATCCTTTGTTTCTTTGCACTTCGTTTCTCTATCATTTCTCTTCACCTGCCCTGTTGTTTTCTTCTTTCTCTTCTGTTTTATTTTCCTCCAAGTTCTGTTCTTGTCCTCGCTGCCTCTCTACTTCCCCTTCTGTCTCTCCTTCCTTTTTTCTTCCTCTATTCGCCCCTCCACTTTGAGCATATGACAAAGACATGACTGTGGCACAGTCATCATTTTCTAGTAGTTCACAACAGAAGGGCAGGGTCCTGGAGGAGGTGGCCTGCATGGAGCTTTGAAGAATGAGGTGCGTTATGGCAGGCTGATGTCTGGGAAGAAGTCCAGGTGCCCGAGAGCCGGGTGTCACTGCCTTGGGTCCAATACCACTGTTTCCTATTGGCAGAGTGAGTGTGTCTGCCGTGTTCCCGTCCACACGGAGCAACAGGACATGCCCTTGCAGGACATGGCCCTTCTGGGAACAGGATTGGATCCCAGCATGTCCCTCCCATTCAGGGATTTCCCATCTGAAGTGTGAATCTGCAGGACTTGGGGCCCAGCCGGAGGAGCAAGGTAAAGCAGACAGACCAGCTTGGGAGGAAGGGAAGACAGGCTGGCACAGGACATTGGGCCTCTTTAATTCTTTGTGCCACTACTCATCATCACAGTCAGGAAGGCCTCTCGTGCCCAGACTCTCAGCCAGTTCGGTTTGTCACTCTTCAACTTGTGTTTTCTCTTTATGTTAATGTGTTGTTGTCTGCTCTTGTTAAGATCACTTAATTTAGTCCTGATGTTATCTCCCTTTGTACTGACATCCCTGCTGTTTCTGGCCTCTATCCCGTCAGATGGTGCTACTGTCCTTCTTCCTTCAGTAAACGAGACTTTGGCCCAGGCTGTCTGCAGTTTTCAGATGGGTCAGGAGAAAATGTATGTAAGTGTACTTGTATGAAGAGAAGGAACAACACAGTAAATGTGGCAGAATGTTGAAAGTTGGTGTGTGTGTGAGAGGCCCCATATTCCTAATCTCTATTTTCTCTACTCTTATTTTTCCTTTAATTTTTAAGAATAGGTAAAAATTCATGTAGTTCAAAAACAAAAATTTAAAGTTATCCAGCAACAAGTTTTCCTTCCACTCATTCCCTCAGCCATCTGGTCTCCCCTCGGCCCTACAATGGGTTGTCACTGTTTTTAGTTTTTTCTATCTGCTTCTCTAGAGGTTTTTAAAATATGTGTATGTTTTTCCACATTCAAACAAATACGCTTTCTTCTCTGTATTACTAAGATGATAAAAACTTGCATGTTAAAAAATTTATTTTTTATTTATTTATTTTTTAATTTATATCCGAGTTAGTTTGCATACAGTACAACAATGATATCAGGAATAGATTCCTTACCCATTTAGCCCATTCCCCCCAATAATCCCTCCAGCAATCCTGTTTTTCTTTACTTGAGAGTTTCTTATGTTTTGTCCTCCTCCCTGTTTTTATATTATTTTTGCTTCCCTTCCCTTATGTTTATCTGTTTTTTATCTTAAATTCCTTCTATGAGTGCAGCGCCTCAGTGTCTCATTTGGTTGAGCTCCTAACTTCTGCTCAGGTCATGACCTCACAACCTATGAGTTCGAGCTCCACACTCAGCGCAGAGCCCCACTCGGGACTCCATCTTACGACCGGGAGATAATGACCTGAGCCGAAATCAAGAGTCAGACCGATGCTTAACTGACCGAGCCATGCAGGCACCCCGTAGTTTTTATTTCTTAGCAGCAGCATAATGTTAAAATGTATGGATGAATCAACATAAGGGACAATTGTCCACTCCCCCAGTTGTCCCCAGTGATTTGCTCTAACAGGTAGTGCTATCGTGAGCATGTGTGAGTACTTCAGTGTAAATTCTCATGTGTGGAATTACTAGGCCAAAGGTTAAATGCGGTTGTCATTCTGATGGATATTGGCAAATCGCTGTCTGTGAATCCTGGCTCAGTTTACATTCCCACTGGCGGCGTGTGATTCCCATTTCATGAGCAGGGTATTCTACTGATGGGTGGAGGTGATGGGTGCAAATTGTATCTCAGTATTCAAATTTGCTTTCCCTTATTTTGAGGTGTATCATCTTCTGCTTAAGAGCTGTTATAGTTCCTTTCCTGGAAACAGTTTTTCCTTTGCCCAGCTTCTGTTGGGTTATTGGTCTTTTCCGTACCAGTTTTTGGAGTGCTTTCTATGTTGTATGCTTTAATGCCATTGTAGAGTCCTGCAGAAGCTCTAGGTTCTTCACGTGTTTTTCCCCTGAATAATTTTGTTGTCTAATGAGGGAAACTAGGTAACTTTGTGATCCATTGTAGTTTCAGGTGTTGCGACTGGAAATGAGTACAGGAATTTAACTCTAAAGCAGGAAGCTTCTGAAGAAACAGCACCACACGGGAATATGTGTAGCGGATTTGAAAGCAAAGTGTCCCAGCCAGCAAGGTGCAGAGAAGCTTACAGATCTGAAGCAGAAACCAAAGAGTCTTCTGGACACTCGAGGGAAGGTGAACAGTCTGCAGGTGATGAGAACAGAGTCCGTCTGACTGAACAGCAGAGGGTCTGTCCAGGAGAAAAATCTCATGAGTGCAGAGAGTGTGGAAAAGCCTTCAGTCAGCACTCGAAGCTCCTAGAACATCAGAGGGTCCACACTGGAGACAGGCCCTACAAATGTGAGGAGTGTGGAAAAACTTTCTGTGGGAGAACCATGCTGATTCGGCACAAAATAATGCCCACGGGAGAGAAACCGTATAAATGTAACGAGTGTGGCAAAGCCTTGGCCGCTGGTCCACTCTTAACCAGCATCAGAGGCTCCGCGCAGGAGAGAAACACTACCACTGTGAGGAGTGCGGCAAAGCCTTCAGTCGGAAGGCAGGCCTCTTTCACCATCTCAAGATCCACACAAGAGACAAACCGTACCACTGTGCTCAGTGCAATAAAAGTTTTAGTCGGCGTTCAGTACTGACTCAGCATCAAGGAGTTCACACTGGGACAAAGCCCTATGAGCGCAGCGAGTGCGGGAAAGCCTTTGTTTATAACTCCTCCTTGGTTTCCCAACAGGAGATCCACCACAAAGAAAAGTGCCATCAGTGTCAGGAGTGTGGAAAATCCTTCAGTCAGAACGGCCTCGTTCAGCATCAGAGAATCCACACCAGGGAGAAACCTTACAAGTGTGGCCTATGTGCAAAAGCCTTTGTTCATAGGATGAGCCTCGTAGAGCACCAGCGAGTTCACACTGGAGAGAGACCGTACAAATGTGATAAGTGCGGAAAGGCCTTCACTCGGAGGTCAGTCCTCAAGGAGCATCGGAGAACCCACACTGCAGAGAGGCCGTACAGGTGTGACGAGTGTGGGCACGCCTCCCGAGGCGTCACCAGCCTCATCCAGCACCACAGGATCCACACTGGGGAGAAACCCTACCGATGTGACGAGTGTGGCAAAGCCTTCAGACAGAGGTCAGACCTCGGCAAACACCGGAGACTCCATAGTCGGGGTGCTCCCTCTAAAGAGTGTGGCGAATCCGCCCCTGGGCAGCCTCAGACGGTCCACGAGGGAGGGGAGTCTGTCTCTGTGAGGACCAGAGGGATGCCATCTCACAGAATGCAGGCTGGAGAGGAATACTCATGTGGACATGATTCAGGGCAGGACGGCAGGCACCGGAGCTGCTAGACACCTCAGACTTCTTGTCAGGAGCTCGCTGTGCGCTGCGCATGACATCAGCTGGTGTGGAGCTCAAGGAGCACAGCACTGAAGTCCTCTTCTCGACAGTTTACAGTGGAGCCTGCGGTCCGTAAGGTCCGTTGTGAGCTTCGCTCAGGCTGCAGGATGGCAGAAGTGGCTCAAGCCACGTGTCCATGAAGTGGGGGACAGTTCATGGCATCGGTTCTGAAGGTACTGAGGGGTCAGCCAGGATTGTATTGAAGATCAGGGTTTGGTGGGCAGATCTGGAAGGCAGAAGGGAACCATTCAAGGGGAAGCCCGTGTAGGCGGAGGCGAGAACGCTCGGGGTGTGTGGCTTCAGTGGCGCCCGCGGTGGAGCGTCCGTTGAGGGGGGCTGGTGACGGCGATCCCTGGGCACAGCTCTGGCCAGCCCAGGCTGCGTGGGCGGCAACATGCCTCTTACACAAGGGACAAAACACTTTTCATAATTCCTAAGATACGTTGTCCATAAATTAAAACCCCTCTCCGTTTTAAAAGTGAGGATACACTTGCTTCTGGAGATGGTGATGTAGGTACAGGGTCACACAGGGAAGGACCAGCGGTGCTTGGTCCTTGCCCTCATGGCTCCTCCCCTTCGGTGAATTTCGGAGTGCCCTGTGGAGCTTGGTTAAGACGCCCGCGCCCCCCTCACATCCTGCTTCATCAAGTCTGGGGTGAGGGGCCGAGAATCTCCATTGTCCGAGTCCCACGGTCCCCTGATGCTAAACTTTGAGGAAGACTGCATTGAATTGCAGCTGTCTTCACAGCAGCCTGTGGGAGGGGAAGTATGAGCATGGTCCTCTAAACACCGGAGGATTCTTAGCGTAAGGAAAGCTCTGAAGGGGACAGGAGTGAACAGGGAATTAGATCTCCATCCAGCCTCAAGGGCTTCGGGATGGCCTTTCCACCTCTTCTGAGTTAAGTCTTGCAAAATTGGAGACTAATCCACATTGTGAGGATGCATGTGGCCCAGGCGTCGCCAGTGCACAGGCCACGTGTTTAGCTGGGGAAGGACGCTGGTGGTCTGTTCTCCTAACCTTTCCACCAGCTCATGTTCTGAATTCCCTAATTTCTCTTCAAAACTGGTTTATAATATTTTGGTTTGTGTGCCTTCTTGAGCACATAAAAGAACCAAAGAGCAGTGACTATCCCTTGGGACTTTTGCAAAAATGTTATCGACCAACAGCTAGTTGACTTGTCTCCTGTTTCACCGAGCACGTGGCTCTACGGTGGCTGAGGGCCCGTGACTCCCGTGGACAGCTGGCAAGCACATGTGCATGTGGCTCCTGCTCTGTTTATCTTTTTTTTTTTAATGTTTGTTTATTTTGAGAGAGGAAGAGAGAGAATCCCCAGCAGGCTCCACACTGTCAGTGCTGATCCCGAGGAGGGGCTCCAACCCACAACCCTGGGAGGGATCATGACCTGAGCTAAAATCCAGAGTCAGATGCTTAACTGACTGAATCATCCAGGCACCCCGGTTTATCTTTTTATTTACGGAGATTATTTTCAATCTTCACTGACATGTCCTATGATTTTCTTCCCTTTGTGCCTTGTGGTGGCAGACCCTACAGTTTCTGGGACTGCCCCGCCCTCCTAGCTCATCCCAAACAACTCCGGGATCCTCTCCTCCCCTTACCTCTAGCTTGTTAGTGGCCTGAAGTGATGAGAGAGTGACAGAGGGGCAGGGAAGAAACGAGGATAGTCACCATCTTTACTCCTAACTGCCATTCTGTCCAGCTCTGGGTCTTCATCCTGCCTCCTTCCCACTGCTGTGCATACTCTTAACTCCTTCCCCCACGGCCCCTGTCTCTTTCCCCTCTGTCCATCGCCCTATTCGGAACATCATCTCATCACTGGTTGGAACCAGAAGTCCCTGGAGAAATAGATAACGTTCCAGCTTCTAAGCTGTAAGTGCGAGCACATAATAATGGTATTACTATTATCATTTAGGTATATTGTGTCAGACTTGCTTTTGGGATTGGAATTTATGTGACCGGAAGGGAAAATATCATGAGTTCACAATAGAGGAAAGCAAATGAACATTTGAAAACAGGCTCGTTCACAATTTGAGGACTCCTCAGCATTTATCCGAAGCCCAGCATTGGAGCTGCGCACAGATTGTGCGAGGCGGCTGGGGTTGGGTCCCTCTTCGCCTCCACAACACGGGAGTCTGTTTCCCTGGGGGAGGCTGGGGGCTCTTCGCCCTGTGCATTCCCGTCTCGTCCCCAGCTTCCCCAGCTGTGCGTTTGCTGGAGATGAGAGCCCGTATGAGAATGTCCTTCAGGGGCCGTCCGTGCTTTCACCTTGTCTGACTTCAGACACGTTATCCGGACTGAAATACTCCGCCTAGTGACCTCCAGCCTCTAATCTCACTGCTCACGGAACAGGGTTCCGAGTTTACACTTGCTGTCAGCTCTCAGTGCTGCGGGTCCGGCCCTTCTGCGCATGTCCTCTTCGTGCACACCTGCTCCAGCGTTTGCCTCTAACACCTTTAATTGGTTATCATGAATGAACCCGAGACAAAGACCCAGAACAGTGGGATATGCCTGTTACAGAGGATACAGTTCATACTTCCTTAAAAATAAAAGCGGGGGTTTTCTGGTTGTTTCTTTGCTTAAATGTAGTTGCAGTGCCAAGAGAAGTTGGATCACCTGGGGTTTCCAGGTAGGCATCAAAGGGGCTCAAACTACCTAGGATTCGAAGAAAATAGAGTGGAATTGCTGGCGGTACATGGGCAACCCAGAAATAGAAGGCCCTGAGGGGCAGGTGAAGGACATGACTGAGGTTAGACCCAGAACTGGGGAGCGTGGTGCACAGAGAATGCCTCACAAGGAAGTCCACAGAATGGCGTTCTGGATAAAAGGTGGATGCAGTAGAACAGTGACAGGACTTAGGAAATCAGGGTCCTTGGAAGCAGCTTATCTTTGCAGGCTTTGAAACCATCCGCAGTAACAGCAGCAGGATGGAAAGGAAAAAGGAAATTGAAGCAAGTCCAAGGTAGAAATGTCAGTCCAGAGTAGCGCCATAACAGCCAGCTTGAGGCATTGGTGTAACACTCAAATGATAAATCGAGAAGCAGTGGCTTGGATATACCATTAAGGGTAAGAGTAAGACTGACTGGCTTCTCCTTTCTGGTTGATTCAAGGTGAACAAAATACTGTTTAAGACAAAATGCTCCTGTAGAGTTTGGGGGAGAATCAAAGTTCTAAAGCAGTGAAAAGTGAAGGGGCTTTTGGATGAAAAGTAACGTGACAAACAGGAGTTCCAGGGGGCATAATAAGGGGTTGCAAAGGGAAGAAAGATGGCCTCCCCCAAAAGAAACCCCAGTTGTAGGAACAGGTTCTGGAACTTTAGTATGAGATAAAGCTAATGAGGAAGGAATGGGACTGAGCAGGGCTCCGAATTGAGAACTGCCCGCTCTGAGGGCAGAGGTAGAGAGTGCACAGGTACCACAGCGTAGAGCAGCTCCTCACTTGTACCCTGAACGGAAGTAGGCTCTCATTACATCCGTAGATATCTGTTCCTCAAGTCTTACAGTCAAAGTCCGAATTGGCCATCTTTTGGAGTCAAGAAAAGGATTTGTTAGTAATTTGTAACATTAGCAGCTTACTAAGGGCTGGGCGTTCCTAAGTGCTTTACACGATTTTATTTTTAGCAGAGGAAAGTGAAGTCAAGGAATTGAAGCTGCCTCAGGTCAGAAAGTTAGTATGTGGCAGGGGCAGGATTTGAAGGCCTGCAGCCCGGTTCCAGAGCCCAGGCTTCCTTGTCTAGTTCAGCTGAAGGAACCCTGTATTGTAGTCGTAATCAGTGCCTCAAATAAGACCGCCATGGAGAGCTGGTAGTTCACCCTTGATTCCATGGAAACCACCGATTCTCCTCACCCAGGTGTCCAGGTCTGAACGCCCATCAGTTGAAGGTGGTCTTGTAGGTCTTTAGCCCAAATGGCCTGGCCCTGGGTGTCCCAAGAAGGACTTCTAAGTGGAGGTTACTGGTAACGTGTTTAGATGTTTATTGATTCCTCTCTCAGCCTACTATGCATATTGCATATTTCACTTTTTGGTCTAGTGTTTCGGTTATGCTTGCTTAAATTAATTAGGAGTAGGTATCTCATCATTTCATACCTGCTAAAAACCGCGGCAGCCTGTACAGTTTACTGTAAACTCCAGCTGAGTGAGTTTGGGCAAGCGGTTTGATAGCCTGGGTCTTAGGTCTCCCTGGGGGAAAATGGCAATAGTAGTACCACCCCCTGGTGCAGTTAGGTGGGCTGAGAGGGATACACACGGAGCACTTGAATGGCGCTTAGCGCCTGGGAGGTGCTGTATTGCCGTTTGCTGTGTTCGGTGACCGGGAGCTCCTGCCGCAGAAGTCCCCTGTCCACGCGCGCAGTTCCCCCAGGACTGGGGCCCGGTGAGCCACCCAGGCCCGCAGTGTCCTCCGTGGGGACAGGCCTCCTGAGCGGCAGGGGGACGCTTCCCGTCGCCCCTTCGCCACTGTTATCGGAGATGAAGCAGCCCGGATTCGCGCGCTTCGTCTTCGGGGCGGCTCTGGCTCGGTCGTGCGGCCGAAGGTGGGCCCCCCACAATCACCTGCCGGCACCGCGGGGATTCTCCACCAAGCAACCACCAAGAGGAGGAAGCCTCCAGACTCCTAGAGGAGACGGTGGGGCCGCCGCTGGCCCGGAAGCGCGCACCTGTGCCGGGAGGGGCCGGGGAGGGGGGGTGTACCTGTGCATGCGGGTGGTCTCGGCCTCTGACCTCGCCTCTGGGACTCCGGGGGCTGGGGCGGGGGATTTCGGTCCGAATTCAGGGTTGCAGGGGAAGTAAGGATGGCCTCCAAGTTTTGAATCGTATTAGGACACCTGGGCTGTGGGACAGCGGGAGTGGTTGGGGAGGTGATCCGAATCGTGACTAGAAGCCACTTCCTGGTTGTGTGATTTAGCAAACGATTCGATCCCTCTGCGTCACAGTATCATTCAGCTGTCAGTGGAATTATAATAATATCTACTTAATGAGTAAATTTGCAGTCACTTTTAAATAAATATTAGCTGTTATTATTTTCTCGTTTTTCACGTTATTTTCTCTACCATTTATTTGGGATTCTCTGGGGAGAACCGAAGGGAAGAGGGCCATGGTCTTTCAAGCTGTGCAACTAATATTTAGGAAGTAAAAGACTTTAGCGTATGGTACTAGCTAATAACTTGGACTGTCACTCCTAATGTACTGAGCTTCCTAACAACATTCCTTTTTCTTTCAGTGTATTGTCTGAGTAGTGAGTTCTTGAGTAAAAGAGCTTAACAAAATTTATGGAGTTTCTGTTAACAATGTTATTTTGTGCCCCAGGAAGAAGACTGACTACAAGGAACTACTTCTGAAAAACCAGTGTGAACCCCAAGCTGGAGCGAATCTTCTCCTGAGCGCCCTCATTCCAGAATCGTGTCCCTCCTGTAGGAAAGTCCCTCACAGTGGCTGATGGCAGAGGGAGAGAGCTGCCTGGGACCACACTGACAAGAAGTCATGGATACTCCTTCAGACTTGAAGTCGCCACTGCCAGGAGATAGCCGCCTGGGCCTCCCCGGGGCTGTCAGAAGACTCGGAGCACTTTACCCACCGTGTGGAGACCAGAAGCAGACCAAGGGGCGGGTGCTGAGGCAGCTCCTGACACCTCCCCAGGGAGCTGCACACTTAGGCAGGGATAATACCTAGAACATGGAGAAGAGGCATCACTTAGGCTAGAGAAGTCGGAGATGCCTGGAGGGCAAGCCATCAGGTGGGAAGCATTCAGATAATCGCTTATGTTATGGCTTGACTAGTGAAAGATTTCTGGAATGGCACAGAAAGCAGTGAAACTGAACTTTAGGATCCACCACACATCTCTGAAGCCAACACTCCATGCCTCCCTAATAGGCTCTAATTCCCCCTGGTATTTGTGCACACCTCTGGAAACTTCCAATGTTGGGTGTTTGTTTTTACTGCATTTAACTTCAAATTCAGGTTTTCAAGACCAGCTTCTCCCACTGCCTCTAGGTTCCGGGCTAAAGGATAGAACAAGATATACTCATGGCAGAGAAAGCACTTTGGAATCCAAGGCTTCCCATGCAGCCTGTTAAGACCCCATTTTAGTTTGACTTTCAGCATTATCACCGTTTGAAGCAGAAAGCCCGTGAGAAAAGGTGTCTGCAGAGAAAGAAGAGATCCTTGAAAAGTAGCATTTGGGTTGATCTCTCGTTAGTTAATCTCCTTTCCCTTGAACACTTGCCCCTCTCCATCTGCTTGTTGTCTGCCCAGCTCTAGGTGGAAGCTCTTAGCTGCATTTGTGAGCGGTTTTGTCATTTGTTTTACCTATTCAGCTACTCTGAATGCTGCTTTATGTTTTCTCATGTTTTAGTCCCGAACATTACTGGAAAGGTTCTTTTTCCCCACTTTAGTTTTTCCGTATCAAAACAGTTATGTAATTTTGAAACTGCTTTTCCCATATTGAATCAGTGTGTATTTTGTAACCGCAACCTAGCTCTTGCTTCAAGTTAACTTATGTCATACCCCACTGTTCACGGACTCCAGAAATCTTTGGAGAGCATTTATTTGTCTGTAGTAGTGGCCTAGGTACATTTCAGTTGGTATAAATGGTCCATTTAAGTAGTCCTAATAAATTATCATTTCTCTTGATTTCATTATATTCAATTTTCCTCTCTGGATTCAAACTGTTCTCTTAACTTTTGTGATTATACCTTCTGGTTCTTTGTCACATTTTGTGGGAAAATCCTCTTTGCTCTTCCAAACTTTCTGTCCAGCTGTCTCTTCTCACTCAAAACTGGAACCTCATTGTCCTTTTTGGGCATTGGCCAACCTGGGAGGACAGTTTAGGTCTAGAAAAAGCATGCAATTTAGGTAAAACTGGGTTTTACTTTTCATCACTGTTCTTCATCTTAAGTTTCATTATCTCAGCAGAAGAGACAACTGACATTTGAATTACCTGTGCATTTTTTTTTAGATGGTGTCACTAAGAATGAAAATGAAGACTTGTTTCCAACACAAAACTCGGCGGATGCTAAAGGCTGTGGCGCGATCTCTCTAGAAGAGTGTCTATGCAGCAAGTGTAGTAGCGGTGTTAGTAACGGGTGAGTCCTTAGCGTCAGGGAGTCCAAGTGCCGTAGGGAATCTCCGTGAAGGCAACAGGTTGGGAAAGGCTTTTGTTTGTAGTGGGTCCCTGCTGTCCTGCCAGGAGATCCACCACAAGGAAAAGTGCTCCATGGGAGGAGTGTGGGCATGCTCAACTGTCGTGGCCTTGTTCTACATCAGAGAATCCACATTAACTCGAGATGCCCAGATGCAGTGACTGAGAGGAGGCCGTCATTCAGCGCAGACCCTCAGCGAACCGCAGGCGAAGGAAATGGGAGTGTCTTGACCCAGAGGTCAGGGCTGACCGCGCACCAGAGAGTCCACTTGTCACATGATGAATGTGGTCATGCTCTGCATGGGGTCGCCAGCTCTATCACTCAGCACTGGAGGATTCACATGAAAGAGAAACCCAAACAGTGTGAAGGGGATGGAAGGCTTCAGAGCAGTTGATCCTTGGTAAACATCACTGAGTCCGTATCAGAGAGGTTCTTATAAATGACAGGATCACGGGAAGTTGTATGGACAGAGAACCAGGCTCAACAACACAACCTCCACCGTATTGGAAAATTGATTCATGGAAGTGCGCACGTTTTATGGGGAATGGGTATTTGTAATTGCCCAATTTGGCCAATAAAAACATTCAGTGGACACCTCAGGTCAAGAAAAGGAAAGGTCAGCAGTTCTTTCTTGCTTTCTAGAGCGGCCTATAGATGTGAACAACCAGAACTTTTGAAGTGAGCTGCCCACCTGCTTGTCGGGACGTGTGACACTGGCTCCCGGGTGGCCGTGTGCACTGGGGACGGGTTTCCCCCAGCTCTGCTTTGATTCGTTCAACAAGAGCAGATTACTATCGACTGTTGTAATTCTGTTTTATCTTCTTTATGGGCTGAATAGGCTTGTGTCTGTACCGCAGGACACAAAAATCACATTTATGTAGTTTCAGCACATGTAATGAAAGGAACCACGTCATTAATTTGTTGGATGCTTTCCTAAATTTGGGACTGCTCCTGTGTTCTCCAGCATAAGGCCATGCAAGTATCCTTCAGAGTATATCTTTTCCAGGTTTGGTTTAAATGTTGTTTTAAGATAGTGGAATTGACAAATAATGATGGGGGTATTTCCCCTTACAGATGACACATAAGGTGAAAGCTAATACTTTATGTATTGCATATTGCATGCATGCATAAACTTGCATATTATCCTTTTCAGTTCTAAAACAAACTAAAAGCTCTTCAGCAAGTTGTTAATCTCTATGAGAGAGAATGAGGCTTATCTATAATATCATAAAATATAGGTACATTAATTATTTCATAATTCTGATTGTATTTGCTGTACATCCCCAACTTTTTTTGAATAGGTATTGCAGTCAATTTAGAAGATGGATTGCATTCTATAAAGGTCATTTTAGCATCTATAGTAATCACATTATTTTTTCTTTTTTAACATCATTTTTTTCTTAACTTTATTATCTTGTATTATGTGCAAGGATTTTCTAATATTAAACCAACATTGCATTCCTGCAATAAGCCTTGCTTAGTCGTGGTGTATTCTTTTCTTAATGTGTCAATGAGTTTGCTAATATTTTATTTAGTACATTTTCTTCAATGTTTATATGAAATTGGTCTGTAATTTTTTTGTACATATTTTTCAGGTTTAGGTTTCAGAATTTTCTAAATTTTTAAAAAATGTTTTATTTATTTTTGAGAGAGAGAGAGAAAGAGAGACAGAATGCGGCAGAGAGGGGCAGAGAGAGAGAGGGAGACAGAGAATCCCAAGCAGGCTTTAGCTCCAGGCTCCGAGTTGTCAGCACAGAGCCTGATGAGGGGCTTGAACTCACAAGCCATGAGATCATGACCTGAGCTGAAGTTGAATGTTTAGTCAGCTGAGCCACCCAGGAACACCTAGGTTTTAACATTTTAATTGCATTGTAAAAATATTTACATTTTTGTTCATTTTTAATACTGTAGAGTAACTTATAGAGCACTGGAATTAGCTGGTCTATGAAATTTGAATCCTGATGTAAAACCATCCAGGCTGCGTGCATTTCTGTCAATAGTTCCTTGATAACCTTCTCTGTTTCTTCTATTAAAAAATAGTTATCTGGGGGGGGGGGCGCCTGGGCTGCTCAGTCAGTTGGGTGTCTGACTTCGGCTCTGGTCATGATCTTCTGGTTCGTGGGTTCAAGCCCTGCATCAGGCTCTGTGCTGACAGCTCAGAGCTTGGATCCTGCTGCAGACACTGTGTCTCCCTCTCTCTCTGACCCCCTTGGCTTGCGCTCTGTCTCTGTCTCTGAAAAATGAATAAATGTTAAAAACAAATTTAAAAAATAGTCTGTTTGGGCTTTCTGTTTATAATGGGGATCAATTTTGGTGATCTAATATTTGCCTAGAAAATTATCCATTTTATCTGTATTTTAAAATTTATTTGCATTGAATCTGCAATATAATCAGTTACGACTTTTTAAGTAGCTTTATTGAGAGACATTGATACACAGTAAACTGCAGAAGTATAGTTTTACATAAGTTTTAACATGTACACACCTGTGCAATAATCACCACAGTCAACATAATGAACATAATCTATTATCCGAAAACATTCCCTGTGGCCTTGGTACCTCCTCCCCCCACACTTCCCTGCACCCTGCCTTCATCTCCAGACAGTCTCTGTGACAAAGTCCTATACAGTATTAGAAGTTTGCACTTTTTAGAATCATGTATGAATGGAATACAGTATGTTCCCTCCTTTTTTATACTTTTTTCATCCAGCATATTATTTTGAGATTCATCCATATTGTTGCATGTATCACTAATCTATTCTTTTTATTGTTGAGTATTCCATTGTATGGATACACCACAGTTGGTTTATACAATTACCCATTGACGGACATTTGGGTTTTTTCCGTTTGGGTTCCTAAAATGCAGTTGGTATGAACATTTGGGTACGAGTCTTTTTATAGACATACACTTTCATTTGTTTTCAGTAAACACCTAGGAGTGGGATGGTTGGATCTACGTGATAAGAATATTTTTAACTTTGAAGAAACTCTTTTCTAGTATCTGTCCTCTTCCACACCCCTACCAGCAGCACATGAGCTTTCCTTCATGACACATCCTTCTAGTACTTGGTTAGGGCAGTCTTTCATTTTAGACATCCTAATAGGTGTGCAGTAGTACCTTATTGTAATTTTGATTTGTCTTTCCTTATGACTAATGATATTGAGCATCTTTTCATGGGAGTGTTTGTCATTCCTATAAAGCCTTTTCCTGAAGTATCTGTTCAAGTTTTTGCCCATTTTTTCCCTTCTCAAGAAGTACTGTTTTGTCAGTCAAAGCACAGGTGCATTGTGCTGGGTCAGACATTTGGTAAATGCAAAAACCAGGTAGAAAAATAGGACCTTCTAACCTCTAGGGAACACACGAACTGGGCAGAGAGGGCTTTATACTCCAAGAATACCTATGGAGCTACTGCCATCACATAGAAATGACCAACTACCCCTCCATACATCTCTTCATGATATAATTTTCTTCACTGGCCTGTAAGTATGAAATAAATCCATGATCTGGAGTCCTGACATTTTATTCAATAGTTTCATTCTACTAGGATGCCTGGGTGCCTCAGTTGGTTGAGCATCTGACTCTTGATTTCAGCTCAGGTCATGATCTCACAGTTTGTGGGATCGAGCACTATGTTGGGTTCTGCACTGAGCACACAGCCTACTTGGGAATCTCTCCTCTCTCTCTGCCCCTCCCCTGCTCATGCTGTCTCTCTTTCTCTCTCCAAATAAACTAAAAAAAATAGTTTCATTCTACAGCTTTTACTCTACAAAATAGAATAATGATGACTTAATCATGATAGTCTTTCCTTGTTTGGAGGAAAGGACAATAATGCACGAGCACTGCTGTCAGCCGTAACAGAACAGGTAGAGTGGTGACACATCAGTAGACTTCATTGGAAACATGAGGTAACTTAGGGATGGCTCGGTGGCTCAGTCGAAGTGTCTTGACTATTGGTTTCAGCTGAAGTCATGATCTCATGTTTCATGAGTTTGAGCCCTGCATTGGGCTCTGTGGTGACAGCAAGGAGCCTGCTTGGGATTCACTCTCTCTCTCTCTCTCCCTCTCTCTCTCTCTCTCCCCCCCCCTTTCCTCCCTCTCCCTCCCCTGCTTGTGATGTCTCTCAAAATAAGTAAATAAGTAAAACACAATTTTTAATGAGGTAACTTAGATTTCGTACGGACTACTAGGTTCTGAAATGTTGGGGCCCAGTAAGCCAAAAAACCTCCCGCATAACGACCGTTGACGGCCTGGCCTCCGGGGCGCAGGAGAACGATTTGGGAAGTTGTGGAACAAGTCGAGAGACTGTGAAACATTTGGCTTCCTGGGCCACACATGTGGCTTCTGTGCATCCTGTGATTTTCTCGTTTCTTTGTAAAGAGGCATATCCTTTTAGGCTTTGAATCAACTTGGGTCAGTTCCTGACGCCAGCCCTCCCCTTACTTTGCTTTCTAACTCTTTGTCTGCTGTTGGGAGTAGAGCAATCCTCTGCCAAAAGATTTGCCTATTAAAGGATAAGCATCTTGCCCATGCATAACTAATGAGGGGGTCTTAAGAAATGTAAATCTCCTCCTAGAATTCTTCAGGCTCATCTTCTGCTTGGAGCCAGACTATTATTAGGGAATCCCTCTCTTGCAATGACTTGATAATTCCTGATATTTACACCTGTCCTGTTAAACATGACCCTTTTCGGAGCATGTCTTCACTTCAAAGACCTTGAACTATGTAATCATTAAAGAAATGATGTAATCACCCATGGTATATAAGACCCTGGCCATCTAAGTAAAACGTGGCTTTTCCACCATGCACGTTGTCTGTCTTGTCTGTCGTTG
>NC_043706.1:1684484-1701842 GCF_006229205.1 Suricata suricatta
ATATTTACACCTGTCCTGTTAAACATGACCCTTTTCGGAGCATGTCTTCACTTCAAAGACCTTGAACTATGTAATCATTAAAGAAATGATGTAATCACCCATGGTATATAAGACCCTGGCCATCTAAGTAAAACGTGGCTTTTCCACCATGCACGTTGTCTGTCTTGTCTGTCGTTGTCCGTCTTCTTTCTTATAGATATTGCGCCGACACCAACCCCCTACTAGGGACCTTTCGACTGGAGTGTGTGGGCTGGTCCCCCACACTGAAAGGTCAGTAAAAGAGGGCTGCTTGGACTGCTTCAGTGCTAGGAGTTTCCAGGAGATGCAGGTGGGAAAAGACTGTATGAAGAAGGTCCTTGAGGAGTGTTTTCAAATGCCTTCTCAACCAGAGTGATTTTGTCCCCTGGGAGTCATTTGACCATATCAAGAGACTTGTTACTCAGCTGGCAGGAAGGTGGGGGATCAGTGATGGGGGAGGTGAATTAGTGGTTGGGAAAGGGAGAGGAAGGAGCTACTGGAATCTAGTCGGAGGTGGTCAGGGATAGTGCTGGTCCTGCAATGCACAGGACAGCCCCTCATAACAAAATTATTCAGCCCAAAATGTAAATAGTGCTGAAGTTGAGAGACTTCTGTTGAAAAGAAGAAAAAAGTAGGAAACATGTTTTCTTGGTTGAAATTCTGGTACATTCCTGACCTAGCTTTCTCCCTCTCCCTCTTCTTCTACTCTCCTCCCTCCTACTCTCCTCCTACCCTCCCCCTTCCCATTTTCCTTCCCTTCCGTTCCCTTCCCTTATTTTATTTTAGAGAGAGGGAGAGAGGGAGGGAGGGAGAGAGGGAGGGAGGGAGAGAGAGGGAGGGGGAGGGGGGGGAAGGGCAGGGGAGAGGAGCAGAGGAAGGGGAACACAGGATCCAAAGCTGACTCTGCAGGGGTAGCAAAGAGCCCGATGTGGGGCTGGAACTCACTAACCAGTAAGATCATGACCTGAGCAAAAGTCAGATACTTAACTGACTGAGCCACCCAGACACTCCCAGACTAGCTTTTTAAATGCACTACCTGACTCCCTAGGCTGAATTCTCTTGGCCAGGAAATCAAAGGCTGAAAGCGTCATCCTTTGACTCATGACCCCACCACTATTGAACTTAATACCCTACAAAGTTTTTCTGTGGGAAGTTTGTTTTCTCAGTAGGATATATTAACAGAAAGAAGGGGAAGAAAGGAGAAAGAACCAGGAGAAGAATCACCAGGACTTGCCGACTCCTATTTCCTACAAGCGAGACACTCCTTTTGGATCTTGGATGTTCATTGGCTGGTCCCCGATCAAATGTAGGACAGACAGGGGCAAGGCACTATTTTTTACCTAGCAACCACTCACACAGCACTTGTGAAAGGACCATATATGCCAAGTCCAGTCAAGAGGGCAAACAACCTATAAGGAAAGCGTCTGCACCTGACAGACAGAGGGAGTTGAGCCCCACGGCCGGCGGGAGGAACGGGTGCAGAGCGCCAGCTTCCTAAAGGGAAGGAAAGGCCAGCCTGGAGATGCGGACCAGGGGCCCGCTGGGCCCCGCCGGCAGCGCCCTACGAGGCGCTCAGAACAACCACCGAGTTCAGGGACCTTCCTGCGATCCTAGAGCGGCCCGGAAGTGCATCCTGCCGACGCAAATCCCGGCGGCCCCCGCGGTAGCCAGGGACGCGCTGCGGTAGCCCTCGACTGTAGGTAGGGCTGGAGCCTCGGGGGGCGCGGAGTTGGGGTCGGGGCCGAGGAGCCTCCGTCGTCCTTCCCACCTGGCCTCTCCCGGCGGCCCCGCGCTGAAGTGGGCTCAGGGCGGGACCGCGCGTGGGGGGTTGGGCCTTTTCGGCTGGAGAGCCGCGGCAGGGCCTTCGGAGGGCTTCGGCCACGGGTGGAGCGTGGCCTGCCGGGCTGAGGGGTCACCTCAGGGAGGCCTGTCATACATGAAACCCGGCTGCTGTTCATACAGCTCCTACTCTCTCATGTCCTTTATAATCCACACTTCGTTTTCGTCAGTTGCTTACCGTCTCACCGCCTACTCACTTCCACCTGGTATGGGTATGAGCCCCCGAGGGCAGACATTCGTGTCTGTTTTTAACTCGTTAGTAAGAGATGCATATTGCCCCAGAACCGTGCCTGGCGGGAGTTAACAACTGTACGTATTGGCTGTTAGTATTCTGTTCACTATAGCATCTGGGACGCCTAACACGGGCCTGGTACATAGTAGGAACTCAGTGTTTCTCGAATGAATGAACGAATGAGGTTCTTGCTTAGAACCTTATGACAAAAGAAGGAAACATTTTCTGTGATTAGAAACGCTGTGTCAGTAAATGATTCTGAATAGGGAACTGAGCTGACCCTGGAGAGAGAGATTCGTAGTGCATAGAGGGTTCTAGAGCAACAGGGAAAAAAGGAGAACTAATTGTATATATGTATGTGTAATATAGACAGCAAAGAACCACATGGTCAGCAGTGACAGAAAGTGCTAATGTAATCATCTTTGATTCTCACCAGGCACTCTGAGTTATTTGATTATACTTAATTTTACCCAGCATCCAATTTCAGCACCACAAACATCAGTGGCCAAATGATGTTAGGTTACATTGGATTTTTCAAAGAAGACAGAGCTAAAAAAAAAAAAAAAGCACTCTGTTCCCTGGAAATACGCAGGTAGAAATTAAAATGTGAAATGAAAAGGAAAATGAAGTGTTTGTGATCTACCTCTTTGAGATGCTGTAGCATCCATGCTTCATTCTTAGGTTGTTTTTGTTTGCTGGGTATTTTTCCTGGTTGGTTGTTTCTGATTTTCTAGGAGTCGTTGGGACTTGATACAAGATCTGGGATATTTGCTGTTGGACTTGGAATGAGACAAATGGGATTAACAGTTTTCTGTTTTCTGACATTTTAGCTACTCCATCTTCATGTTCTTCACATTTTTATAGTGTCATTAGCCAAAGATGGAATTCAGCAGAGTCCTTAGTCACTTAAAATAACACATCTTTTAGGGAGGGTAGAAAGCCTTAATTATACAGGATTATAAAGGACATAACCTTTTCTATTAACAGAAATCCAGTTACTCTGAGGCATCCACTGAGTAACATAAGGGTTTAAAAATATATATATCAACTAGATTGTGCATATTCAAATAAGGAAGTATAATTTAGCCAAAGAATCAGTCCGTTATTAATATTATTTTAAATTTTCTGTCTCCAAAAATGTATATATTTGGAGGCCTGGATATCAACATGTTTTACTTTCTATCTCTGTATGGATACAACCTTCCCTAGAAGATGGCGTTCAGGGCAGAGGACATATCGTTGTTGGTGCCCCTTGTGGTCTTGTTTATTTGGTGTGTCTAAGTCTGACTATACATGCATATCTATCTCATAAGGAGAACCTTTTATGTATTTTTTTAGCTTCATTTGTTGCCTTTCAGTTTTATGGTGTCAACAATAGCCAAAACATGGAAAGAGCCTAAATGTGCATCAACTGACAAATGGATCAAGAAGATGTGGTATATATACACAATGGAGTACTACGTGGCAATGAGAAAGAATGAAATCTGGCCATTTGTGGCAACATGGATGGAACTCGAAGGTGTCACGCTAAGCAAAATAAGTCACACAGGGAAGGACAGATACCATGTTTGCACTCATAGGTCTAACAGGAAAACAGGAGAAACCTAATGGAGAACCAGGGGGAGGGGAAGAGGGAAAGAGAGTTGGGGAGAGAGAGGGACACAAAACTTGAGAAACTATTGAATACTGAAAATGAACTGAGGGTTGAAGGGAAAGGGGGAGGGAAGGGAAAAGAGGTGGTGGTGATGGTGGAGGGCACATATGGGGAAGAGCACTGGATGTTGTATGGAAATCAATTTGACAATAAAATATTATGGAAAAAAAATTGACATTTTATAGACGCAAATCATAATTGCAGTAGCAGTAGCGCACCTGACTAGAGGTGGGAGCTTTCCCTAAAATCACCTAACACCTAGTCCGTAGCCCCTAGCTGTCCTACAGGTGTCTTTTCCAATTGATTTGCACCAACTAGGATCCAGTTAAAGACCGTTCATTTCAAGTAGTTGTCTTTTAACATTAAAAAAAGTCCTGCCTTTCCCTTTGCTTCTCCCCGTCCATGCCTTGTTGATGGGAGGCCTTGCCAGACCTCTAGGAGGAGAGCACCCATATTTCTGGATTTGCCTGCGGTTCCTCTATTTACTAGTTGTTGCAACTGATTATGCTTTGGGTTTTATTTTACAACACAAGCAGTATATGATTTTTGTGATCTCTCTGTTGCTAATACATTGAAGCTAATAAAAATGCTCTTTTATGCTTTTCTCTCCTGTGTTTTAGTTCAGTTAAGGAACAAAGGGACACATGTGTTTGCTGCCTGACACATCATAGACACTTAGTATCTGTGAATTCTTTTATGGGTTACAACGAATGCTAGAAACTGAATATTGGGGGCACCTGGGCGGCTCAGTAGGTTGAGCGTCTGACTCTTGATTTCTATTCAGTTCATCATCTCTGGTTAGTGGAATTGAGCCCCAAGTCTGGCTCTTTGTTGACAGCATGGAGCCTACTTGGGATTCTCCCCTGCCCACTCTCCGCCTCTCTTTTTCTCTCAAGATAAAGAAATAAACTTGAAAAAAAAAATAAACTGAATATTGGATTTTGGATGAGTTCACCTACTTCCTCCAGGAGTCTCCCTGAACATACCTCCAAAATTATGGCTTGTATTTCACCAAATTGTAATTCTCTTCCCCTGAGCTATAAACTCTGGTGTAGACCCAGCTTTTAGCACAGCTCCATAAACATCTGTCCAAAGACTGAAGCATTTTTTTGTACAACAAAAATTAAGCAGTTTTGCTTTCAGGTGTATTTTTCAAAGTTAAATTAACTTGAAGAACACGGTAACATCATTCATAAGTGGAAGTCTTTCTAGAAGGATCCCATGCAACAGCCTCCATCCCGAGCCTTCTCTCAGCTCCGGGCTTTTCCGCTTCCACTTCGCTTCCACCTTCATTCCTTAAGCTCATTCACCATCTAGTAGCAGAACTTCTTAAAACATAAACCCAGTCTTCACTTCCCTTCTTAAAAGCCTAGCAAGACTTTTGCACTTTTGAAGTAAAATCCACGCTCCTGGGCCCTGCGTGATCTGGCTTTCTTGCCGGCCTACTTCTTTGCCACTCCTGACTCCTCTGTATCCGCTCCAGCCTCCTTTTGTGTGTGTGACCACACGTACCCTGCCTAGGGGCCGTTGAACGGTGTCACGTGCTCTTCCTGTCCCTCACCTCTGCTTTTTTGCATGGCTCACTCCTTTTCACTCTTATGGGGTCAATTTACATGTTTACTTCCCACTTTCCTGTCTGAATAGGTCCTGCATGTATTTGGTAACTCAGCGGTTGATTTTCCTTACAGTACTTCCCACAGCTATCATTATGTCATTTGCCGCCTTACTTTTGTCATTGTTACTGTTGCTTTTGTTTTGATCTTCATTTGGAATATAAGCCCCAGCAAAGCGGGCGGGCTCTGTCTTTTTTAGAATTATGTCTTTGGTGCCTCGCCTGGTGCATTGTTGGTGCTCCAGGAACATTTATGGAGTAAAATGAGTGAGGAAATGGCAGCATCTGTCCAGAACACAGTCAGGAATGGACATCAGAAGAAATCAAATAGGAAAACTTTGAGTGTGTAACAAAAACGGCACCAAATCTATTCACTATATTTTAAAAATCCAAGTGTGTTAAACAGTTGTCAAAATTCAGTGTCTTGTGACTGAAATGCAGGTGGAACTGAGCCCCCCATCCTGGCTGGCTGCTGGCAGGGGACTGGTCTCTGCTTCCTTTACATGTAGCTCCTTCCTCCAGTGACAGACTAGCACATGTGTGTCAGATCCTCCTCATGCTTCAAACTTGTGGCTTCCTCATCTGCTACCAGCCAGGGAATACTCTACTTCTATTTTTTTTCTTTTACAGTTTATTGTCAAATTGGTTTCCATATAATACCCAGTGCCCATTCCTCCAAGTGCCCTCCTCCATGCCCATCACTCCCCTTCTTCTCTCTCCCCCTGCCCCCCCCCCCAATAAGCCCTCAGTTTGTTCTCAGTGGGAATTCTCTACTTTTAAAGAGATCATGTAAGGGAGCGCCTGGCCCAGAAGGTTGAGTGTCTGACTCTTGATTTCAGCTCAGGTCATGATCCCAGCATTGTGGGATTGTGCTCCCTGCATTGGGCTACGCGTGGAGGCTGCTCAACATTCTCTTTCTTTCCCTCTATCCCCTCTCCTACTCACACACTCTCTTGCTCCCTCTCTCCATAAAATAAAATTAGGGGTGCCTGGGTGGCTCAGTCGGTTAAAACAGCCAACTTCGGCTCAGGTCATGATCTCATGGTTTGTGAGTTTGAACCTCGCTTCAGGCTCTGTGCTGATAGTCTGAGCCTGGAACCTGCCTCAAATTCTGCATCTCCCTCTCTCTCTGGCCCTCCCCTGCTCAGACTTTGTCTCTCTTTCTCTCAAAAATAAATAAATATTAACAATTTTTTAATTTAAGACTTTATTTTATTCAGCAAAATCACTTATTTACACAATGGGGAATGCTGGTTTGATTTTGTCAATGAAATAAAAACAAATGAACAGAGACAATACTGAACTGGATATAGACTCTGCGCCAGAGCTGACCAGCAGTTTCCTTACCTGTATCGGGAGCGTCAAGGACACCGGTTTAACAATACCCCACACGGGTTCAGTGACACCCTGGGGGGCGGGGGGGGGCTTCCAACGCAATTACCAACTTTTTTTTTTTATAAATATATAAAAAAACAAAAAGTCAGCAAAACCAGTATTATGATGTAATAGACAGAGTATAACTCTGAAGTCAATGGGTCAGTAAAAACCTTATCAGACCATCCAGCTGACAGTGATGTGCTCCTCTTCAGACCACTAAAACAGAATCCAAACAGGTGAAAAATAGATCAGTTTTTAGGAGACAACAATGATCTGATAAGGATTTGACTTAATGGAAGTTAAGGGGGGAAAAGGAATGCAGAGCATAGCCCCTATTAGAACAAGCTAACTTTTCCAGATTTTCCAAATTAAAAAAACAAACAAACAAACAAAAAACCCCAAAAAACCACTTCAACATGAAGCTACCATACAAAGTTTTTTCCATTTTTCTTTGTAAAAAGTTCAGAGTTTGCAGTTCAATCCTGGGATTTCAGTGAGAAGGACAGTTTGGGCCTGGACTTGCCCTTGCCCAGGATAATTTTTTGTTCTTCTTTTTGTTGACGTTGTCGCTCTTGCTCTAGTTTCATCCTTTCCTCGTGAATCTTTCTTTGTTCTTCAACAATCCTCAGCTGTTCTTCAGCCAGTTTGGCTTGTGCCTCTGCAATTTTCCGGTTATTCTCTTCCAGTATTCGCTCTAGCTCCTCACGTTTTGCGCGTTCTTCCTCCTCTCTGGCTTTTTGTGCTGCAAGCTCAGCTTGTCTCTGTCGCTGCAGTTCTTCGAGCAACTGCTCTTCCATGATGCGCTTGGCTTCCTCCACCCTTCGGAGCACTTCCCGCTCAATTTCATCCTTCCTTTTCTCCAGTTCTTCCTCTACCCTCTTTGCCACTAATTCTTCCACTCTTCGGGCCGTTTCTTCCTCGATGAGTTTTTCTTCTATTTCCTGCTGCCGAATTTTTCGCTGCCGCTCGAACTCCGCTTTCTCCTCCTCCTCCTCCCGCTTCTGCTTCTCGGCCAGGCTGCTGCGCCCGAAGGTGTCGATGCGGTCGGGCGGGGACGAGGCGCGCTCCCGGTCCCGCTCGCGCCCGGACACGGCCGTGTTGGTGGAGCGCGAGCGGGACCGCGACTCCCGCCGCCGGTTCCGTTTACTCTCCCGGGACTTGGAGCGCTTCCACACGGCTCCTTGTCCCGCGACCGCGACCGGCTCCGCTTCTTGTGTTTGCTGCTCTTGGTGTGTTTGGAGCGGGACGAGACCGGCCCATCCTTCCGGGCGACGCTGTGACTAACCGCTGGCCTGGGGCCCCGCACGCGTCCCGCGGCCCTGGCTTCCGCCTCTGGACGCGGGCTGGTCGTCCTGTCGGGGCCTGGGGAAGGAAGGCTCTCGGCCAGCCGACTTTATACCGCTCTCTGAGGCCAACGGCCGCCGCGAAGGCCGCCTCCAGCGACCACAATTTTTTTCTTTAAATAAAATTTAGAAAATTAAATTTAAAAATTAAAAAATTCTATACGTAGTTTAGCACCACCTAGAGATCTATCGCTCTATTATAAGGTCCACTAATTATGTTGCTGTGAGAACTGGGGAGACCCCCTGGCCCTGAGGCTTTCCCCTAGCCATCCCAGAGATGTCACCAAAGAGTCTTGGTCACATAAAGAATTCAATGACAGGGGCACCTGGGTGGCTCAGTTGGTTAAGCGTCCCAGTTCAGCTAATACCATGATTTCATGGTTCGTGAGTTTGAGCTGACAGTTCGGAGCCTGGAGCCTGCTTCAGGTTCTGCATCTCCCTCTCTTTTTGCCCTCCCCCACTCGTTCTCTCTCTCTCTCTTTCTCAAAAATGAATAAACATTAAAGAAAATTTTTTTAACTCCTTCCATTTGTTCATCAGATGTGTCTTAGAGACCTGCTTCCTCCTAGGAAATCAGAGGACACCAAATTGTATGTAATTGAATCAGGCACTTAATTGAATAAATCAGGTAAGTAAAACATTGAGGAAAGTTCCATCCATAATTTTGTGGCAAATGTAGACTTGTACGTCCTCTAGGCATTCTGTCGGAATAGGTGTTTGGGACCTGTCGCGGCTTGGGACTTGGTTGGGTGTGGGGAGGGGCCTGGGAGCCCCGGGCTAAGGCAACCCGCAGACAGCTCCCAGGCGCTGGGGTGGGGGGGGTGGGGGGTGGTATGGGGAGAGGAGAAAGAGGGTGTTTCCCATTCTGGCCCTTCTTCGCTTCCCTTGCCACGGCTTGATGAAGTGAAATGGGAACGTTCAGTTATCGGTCCACAGACCTCCGGCTGGGGGTTTGCCTGCGTTCCTGTGGGGCTTCTTGGCAGCACTGAGCATAATCACAGAGCAGTTGTCCTTGTAAACGTGACCCGTGGTAAGCCACGCTGTTAATAATCATGCAGATACATACAAGTCCATAGGTAGAAATTCGACTGAAGACACAAAACCTGATACTCAGACGCTGCAGTAAAGAGAAAAACAGTGCAGCTGGCCGAGGATGTTGGCAAAGGATAAGCGCCACGGCCTTTGTGACCTTCCACGTTCTCATCACTGTAGCATCATGTATGTGACTATTGCACTAGCGTCTGTCTCTCCCACCGTAAATGCCATAAAGGCAAGGGCCAGGTCTGTCTCCTCTCCCTGCTCTGACCTGAGTGCCCGCACTATGCCACGCATCTCGTCAGCACATGTATTTGAATGAATGGGGTACATAGATTTTCCCACAATAAAGTATAACTGGAAAACTCGTAAGTTGTCTCAGGCATTGATAATTCTATTTTTTAAATTTTCTTAATGGTTTTTATTTATTTTTGAGATACAGAGACAGTGCGAGCAGGGGAGGGTCAAAGAGAGAGGGAGACACAGAATCTGAAGCAGGCTCCATGCTCTGAGCTAGCTGTCAGCACAGAACCCAATGCGGGGCTCAAACTCATGAATCACGAGATCATGACCTGAGCCAAAGTCAGCCACTTAACCGACTGAGCCACCCAGACACCCCATGTTTATTTATTTTTGAGAGAGAGAGAGAGTGAGGGAGGGGCAAAGAGAGAATCAGAAGCAGGCTCCAGGCTTTGAGTTGTCAGCACAGGGCCTGATGCAGGGCTTGAACTCATGAAGCGCAAGATCATGACCTGAGCTGAAGCCAGATGCTTACCTGACTGAGCCACCCAGTCGCCCTGATAATTTTCTTAACATGGGGCTGAGGCCAGGGATAAAATTCAAATGCTGCCACCAAAGTAAACTGTCGGTGTGACCCCATGCGGCCTCCTGGCTCACAGTCCGCTACCCTGCAACATGTTCCCACTGTTTCCTCCCTGAGTCTTCCTCCGTCTTTCTAAATATAGATCTGATGCTGTGACAGCGCCATGAGAGCTTCGCCGCCCCTCAGCTTCCTGCTCGAGAGTCTAAACACCCAGCCTAGAGTTCAAGGCCGTTTTCTTTTCCAGCGCAGTGCATCCTTCCCATCTTCCCACGCATCCTCCACCCATGCGCAGTGATCCGTAGTCCATCCACCAGGACCCCCCACCAGTCCCGAGATCTTCTGTGTCCTTAGGTAGCTTGGGTCCTGTTGCCCACCCCCCCATCACCCTTTCCTTGCCTGACAAATTCCTGTTTGTTATTTTAGGCCTAAGTAAATGCATTTGCCCCTAAGCCATGAATTTTCACGGCTCCGTGCCCAGTCAGAATCACCTTGTCCTACTCTGCTTTCTGGGTATCTGGTTGAATCCTCTGTCATAGCACTCATCATCTGATGTGTGTCCTGTTCTTTACCTGATGCTGCTGTGTATTGACTGTCTAGCAGGTCTTTAAGTCACTACTATTTATTTTTTGTTTGTTTTCTTGCAATAAGTATTTCAAATGGTATAAAAATCAGGAAAAGTAGAGTATTCTGTGTAAAGGAAATTTCCCTTATTCTTCTTCTGCACTTACCTGCTTCCCGCCCAAGTGCCAGCCCCCTGTTTCAGTTTTTCGTTGCCATGGTAACATGGAGTAACCACCACGGGACTCTGGTGGCCTGCAGCGTAAACATGATTCGGCACCTGAAGCTGGGGGTTCAGCTGAGGGGCCAGGCCTTCCCGTGTCTCTGCAGCGAGCTGGGGCCCGCCGAGCAGCCCCGCAGCCGGTCCAGGCTCACTCACACAGCCCGGCCGCTGCACGTCCCCGGATCGGGAGGGCGCGGGCCTCTGTCATCGGGGAGCCGGTGGGGCCGGCGCCTCGCAGTCATGGAGGGCGTGCCCACCAGCTGCGTCACACAAGTTCTTCCCGAGCCTTCGCTTGTGCCGCACTGGCTGATGTCACCCTGGCCAAATCCAGTCACATGGTTGAGTGCAGCCTCACAGTGGGAAGATACTGGAAAGAGTGGAGAAGCAGGACAGTTATCTGCCACGTGCTTTTCTCCAGATTCTAGACAAAGGTAAGTAAAGCCCCAGACGTACTGGTATGAACATAAATGCTTGCACGATACTCATTGTTCCTGTCTGTACTTTTTTCCCAGGCATGTTTTCACTTCCATGAAAACATCAGGTTTTATCGTCAGGTGTGTGCCCTTCCCGTCCCCCAGGCTGGAGGGAGCCTTCTGAGCAGGATGGCTTTGGCAGAGGCTCAGGCGGGACCTCGGGCTGTGAAGGTAGAGGGCCCTTCCTGGGACCAGGAGACTTTCCTTCCAGAGAGCGGCTTTTCTCCTCAGGAGGCCTCCTGCCAACTTTTCAGGCGCTTCTGCTACCAGGAGACCCCTGGACCCAGGGGGGCGCTGCGCCGGCTCCGCGAGCTGTGCGGCCAGTGGCTGCGGCCCGAGACGCGTTGCAAGGAGCAGATCCTGGAGCCGCTGGTGCTGGAGCAGTTCCTGACCATCCTGCCCGCGGAGCTCCAGGCCCGGGCGCGGGAGCAGCACCGGAGAGCGGGGAGCAGCACCCGGAGAGCAGGGAGCAGGCGGTGCCGCGCTGGAGGACCTGGACAGGGAGCTGGACGAGCCGGGAGAGCAGGTGAGAGCCGGAAGATGGGGTCCCAGACACCGTGTGCTGAACGGTGGGTGACGTGGGGGACGCAGGCCGGTTGGCTGCAGCCGGTTCTCAGTTGCTGTGTAACAGATGACCCCCGAGCTGCGATGGCGTAATCCTCGTGTTACCTCACAGACTCTGTGTGTCTGGATTTAGGGAGCTGCTCAGGAGGGTCTCTCCTGGGGCTGCAGTGGAGATTTTTTCTGAGCGGGGATTCTCTTTTTACCAGTCCTGTGAGGCTGGGGTGATCTAGGCCACTCTCCTTAGGTGGAGAGGGAAACTGAGGCACAGAGCCACAGGCCCCCCATTAGTCCCCATCACCCAGAGCCCACACATAGTGAGGTGAGGGGTAGCGCTGGGGCCGCTGGAGGGGGGGGCTGCAGGCCTGGAGCCTGTTTCGCCCCGTGCAGAAGGGCGCCCCCTCCTGGCCTGCCTGGGGCCGGTGGACCCACATCTGAGGCGGCTCCCCCACGGGTGCCGGTGGCGCCCCAGTTCCTTGCTGGTGTTGGCAGGAGGGCGTAGTCCTTTGTCACATGGATCTCTGCCTGGCTCACTGAGTGTCCTCGTACGTCAGCTGTCTTCCCCGAGACGGAGACGAGAGAGAGGGAGCACGAGGGAGCCCAGAGCTTTGTGCGGCTTGGTCGCAGCAGTCGTAGACCAGACCTCCCGAGTCACTCAGTGCAGCTCACGCTGGCGCCCAGGGAATCAGGTGGCAGCAGGGTCTGGACTCCGGGCCTGCCTGGTGCCAGTCCTCTGCGGAACGTCCCGATGGTTCCGTATGACTGCTGTCGTGTACCAGCCTGGGCTCCCGCGTGCCCGCCTTGTGAACCAAAATGTACCTGCCTGCCTCCAGGCCCCAGAGGACACCACCGGCCAGTCAGAAGCTCTGTCAGAGGATGGGGCGCATGCGACGGCCAAGCAGGGATCAAGAGCCATCCGGCTTCAGGCCACAGAGACACAGCTCAAATGTGACTCCCTTGGTCCCCACGAATTTGGGGAACCAGGTAAGGACTTCGATGGGTCCACTTGGGGTCTCTGGTGGCGCTGTGTAGGGTAGGAGTTAAGACCGTGAAGGCACGGGTCAGAGTGCCTGGTGGTAGTTTAAGTACGGCCGGTTAGCAGCTCTGTGACACTGGGCCGGCCAGGTGGCCACCCCGCACCTCAGGTTCCCGCGTCCACGGGGCGGAAGTCATCACAGTCCTAGAGCCCTAGGGGGAGTTAGTGAGTGCGTGTGTGTCAAAGAGGTGGAACAGTGCCTGCTCACACACGTCCTATCCGGAGCCTTCTGTTCCTCAGTCCGTCAGTTCTGTGTCCTGAGAAGGTGTGTGTGTTGACAGGCTCTTCGACGCCCCGCCCGTGTCTGCGCTGTTCCATAAAGGACAGAGAGGTGACGTTGTTCGGTGCACTGGCTGTTCCAGGTGCTGACCTTGTACTGGAAAGCCAGGAGTTGGCGTCGCAGCAAGAAGTTTTGTAAGACATGGAACATTCTGGAAATAGTAGACTCCAAAGAGATGCTCCCCTCGACTCTGAGTGCAGAGAAGCTCGTAAGTGGGGGAGTGGCGCGGAGGGGCAGAGGGCGCGCGCTGGCGGAGAGCAGGCGCACCGGTGCGGAGAGTGCGGGAAGGGCTTTGCGCTCGGCTCCGTCCTGGGGCAGCACCGGGACCCACACCGGGGAGAGGCCGTCCGCCTGAGCGCGTACCTCGCGCAGCACCGGAGGATCCACGCCGGCGAGAAGCGCTACCGCTTCGGCGAGTGCGGCAAGGCCTTCAGCCAGAACGCGGGGCTCTTCCAGCACCTCTGCACCCACAGCGGGGAGAGGCCCTTCGAGTGCGGCCAGTGCGCCAAGCGCTTCAGCTGGCGGACGCTGCTCCGCAAGCACCGGAGGAGCTACACCGGGGAGGGGCCGTTCGCCTGCACCGAGTGCGGGCCAGCCTTCGGGCACCACTGCAACCTCACCAGGCATTTCCGAATCCACACCATTGCCAAACTGGACTAACTCCCCGGAACCCCGGGCCCCTAAGTGGGGCCATCTTGGAAAGTCGGCTTTCCAAGTGGCTTATTTTGTTTTTACCAAATTTATTTTGCTCTGGAGTGAGTAGCTTGTCTGCAGACTGGGTGCCGGGGTCTCGCTGGTGGACAACTGCGATGTGGGCAGTTCCGGGCAGCCCCCTTCTTCCCTGTCCGTTGGTTCATTTCTAATGATCTCCAGGAAAACAGACCAAGATCACCTGGAAATAAATCGCTGTGGAGGGGCTGTTCTCGAGTGATACTGAATACTGAACAATTCTGAAAAACTGGGAGCTGTGTATACTTGTTAACGATTGGGCAAATTCAAAGGATATTAAGATGAGATGCTTTTTTTTTTCCTGTAAAAGTTACGTTTTAAGCACACTTAAGGGTTTGGGAATAAGAATCAGTGCCGTGGTCTCCCCGGGAACGTGGTAGAGGATCATCAGAGGGGGTGTCGTTCTAAGCAGCCTTATCCTTAGTGGGTTTCCAGCCTACCTTGTCCATAATCGCGGCCCGCTTGTTCTGGGATGCTGCCAGGACAGGTCTCTGACCCTCCCGCAGAGGGCCCTGACTTCTTCTTGGCTGATCTCCAAGCATCCTGTTAGGATCTAAGCAGCTGCTACTGTAAGTTTCTTTAATGTTTGTGGAAAAAACATTTAAAGACCCAATTTCCAAATATCTCCCTTTTATTAAAACAAATCTAATCATAAGATAGCATTATAATTCATGGATATATTAATAGCTTACTCTCTATTTTCTAGTTAGAATATGGCGGGTTGTATCCAAAGATACCAAAAGCTACAGCAACAAACCAACCAAATGAAGCCCAGGGTGTGTCTGTGAGTGTTGGCCCTCCCTAAAGTTGGGGCTTTACTGACTGAACCAAATGGCGTCCTAGTTTCTGATTCTTAGTCTTCTTGCTGGCTTTCTGTATTGGTGCACACAGGACACCAATCCAGACACGCCAAGAAGAACTCCGCTTGGGCCATCTGATACTCGGGTTTTCCTTACAGTTTCCTGTTAGTAAGGACTTGCAGGTATAGGCTCATATGTATTGTCCATATAGCCTGCCAGGGTCCCCTAGGGGTGCAAGGTGGTTTTCCAGCATTTCCTGAAACACAGTCCTGGTTCTTTTTAGTTTATTTTCTATTTTATTATAATTTTTTAACGTTTATTTTTGAGAGAGCACAATTAGAGGAAAGGCAGAGAAAGAGAGAAACACAGAATCAGAAGCAGTCTTCAGGCTCTGAGCTGTCAGCACAGAGCCCAATACAAGGCTCGAACTCAGAACCTTGAGATCATGACCTAAGCTGAAGTCTGATGCTCAACCCACTGAGCCACTTGGGTGCCCCTAATTTGTTTTATTTTTAGACTAAGGCTTGAATAAGATCTAAGAATATTAAAAGTGGTAGAGAGGTTGCCGCCTGTGAATGTCACTTCTAAACGGCCATGGTACGCTCCCATGTGCCCCTCAGCAAGGCCTACGACCGTAGGGGGGCTCAGAGCACTGGATGATCTAGTCCTCATGTAGGTGTCTGCCCCTGGAAAAACCACTCATGAATTACCTTCTGAGACCGGAAGTTCCTATGGGAGCACTAGATCTCCAGGGCGAGTCTCAGACACTTCTGCTAGGCTTTCAGTCACCTGAAAGCACCATTTGGTGGGAAGGAGCAAGAGTCCCTTCTTCTGAACTGAGTGATTCAGTCTCACTTTTCTGGCCAGAAAATTTTATTGAAGCCTTATATTAATAACATCAGTTAGTATAATGCCAAATTAAGACAGCCAGTCCATAAACTTCATCCTCTGGGTTATTCCCACTCAGAGAACATAACCTCTAACCTTTGACAGCTCAAATAAAAGGCCCATCAACTCAAAGTGAGAAGGCCTGGAGAGCAGGAGAACTCACCAGATACACCTGGGAGGGGCCGCGAAGTCAGGGTATAAAGGGCCCACGCTGGTAGCCAGTGCTGATTTCCTGGGCACCCCCCGGGTTTCGGGCAAGTTGCTCTGGGCTCCTACCAGCTACACAGAAATGTTGGCGTGGAATGAACGAACCTTTTAGAATTTCTTTTTTAAAACAAAGTTTTATTGGAGCCTGTAGGACAGCTGCCAGGGCTACACCATCTTCAAGAGGAGAGAGCTCTGGTAAGGGAACATTTGGTGTACATTTGGTGTCGGGGTATATATGTTTTTTAGATAAAAAGTTGCAAATCATTAGACAAAGGGGTTTCAGAGTTGTGTAACTGTTTTGGTATCTGCAGGGCCTTATGGCTTTAATCTTAGGCAACAGGGAAGGCGATTCCTTTTTCTTTTGTGTTCAGAATGAATGCTTTTTGGTAATTTTAACCAGGCAGAGGTACAATGTGTGTTCAGGGCAGAAATAGAGCCCCTGCTTTGACGTTTTGTCCAGTCGTTCTGACCTTGGTAAATGTTAAAGTATAGCTTCGCTGGGAGCCCAGGAGCAGGGCCCCCAAACATGAAAAGCTGAAAATTTCCTTTATTGGGGGAGTCACCAAGGTGTGCCTCCCAGCACAGGCATCAGGTGGGGCAAAGTTCCTAAGGGATGGAATGAGAACGGCTTTCCATCGGGCTTGCCTAATGCTCCTCACAGTCCCGGCAGAAGGCAGGGCATGGGTGTGCACCACGGGCCTTTATAATGGAGTAAAGTGGGCTCCGTGTCGGCTTGAAGATGTACTCGATGGAGGTTCACATTTGAGGCTGATTGACGCCCCATCTGGTGTTTTCAATTAAAAGGACTGGAAACTTTGTGCACCTGGAAAGCTGCTTGTTCCCTCCTCATCTATAAAGAGTAGGCGGCGCCTCACACACAGGCATCCGCGTAATTGCTGGGGGACTCGCAGTGTCCGGAGCACCCAGCCTTCAGGCGCGGGGAAAACGCGGAGCTGGGCGTGGGAGAAGGTCCGACGGCGGCGAGCTGCAGGTAAGGGGCGGGGAGAGGGGGGCTAGGAGGGGCGGGGATGAGGAGAATGGTAAAAAGTCGCGGCTGGGAGAGGATGGGTGGGGCAGGGGACGGGTGCGGGGTGAGGTTGGGAGGGGCGCGGAGCCGGTGGGGGGCTGGGAGGCACTGGGGGCCGGCGGCAGGCTCAGCGAAGTGCGCTGGTCCGTCAGACGCCGCCGGTGGTCGTTGCTCCGCAGCGGTGTGAGCGCGGACGCGTTCCGTCACGTCTCTGTGCCGTTGCGGGAAGGCTGGAGGCCGGGCGGGTGGGTGGACCGCTCCGCCGGGAGGACAGCAGGTGGAAAGCCCCAGTCCTGTGGCAGGGGAGAAGTGGGGTCGGGCCGGGCACTGGAAGGCTAGGGCCGGCCTGGTTTCCCACGGGAGGCCGTACTTGGCAGTGGGGCGTGGGGCACTTTTGACCCCCTCGCCTGTCCGCCTCGGGATCCTGGGCGAGAGCCCCGCCGCGGCCAGGTGGGCGCGGGTCTCGGCTCCGGGGTGACGGCACCGAACGCCACGGTGCGCGACTGCGGGCGGAGACGGTAGGAGACGGTGCGGCGCTGGGCTCCCAGCCGCGTCTGCGCCCCCGACACGCCCTCAGGGCGGCCTGGCCGCAATCCGGCCCCACGGCGCTCCTAGGGCTGAGGGCGCGCCGTGCGGGCTGCCC
>NC_043706.1:1701942-1733444 GCF_006229205.1 Suricata suricatta
CGGCGCAGCCCCCGTGCGCATGCGCCGCCGGGTCCCCTGCCCGTTCCCCTCCCCTCCCCCGCGGGGTCCCAGGCGCCCACCCGTGAGCGCTGCGGCCTGCGCCATGCGTTTACCCTGGGCAATACTGTGCACATATGATGTGTGTACATACCGTACATACATGTGCGTGGTGGTGACTGCGCTCGCGCGGCCTCGCTGCTGTGTGTAATACACCTCCTTTATCATCAACTCGAGGATGGTGGCGAAAGTGAATTCTGTTAAGCGTAGTCCCCCACGCTTCCTTTACGTGTTTTGGGTACTGACTCTATCGGATATTGTCGTTCATAAACCTCTCACTCATTGCTTTGTCTCTCAGATGGTTTCCTTTGCTGCACAGAAAACTTTTGTCTCCATGTGGCCCCAGTAGTTTATTTTTGGTTTAGTTTCTCTTGTCTCGGGAGACACATCCGAAAATATTTTGCTACCACTGAGGTCCGGGAAATGACTGCCTATGCTCTTATCTAGGATTTTCTGGTTTCAGGTCATACATTTAGTGCCGGAGTCCAGCTCCAGCAGGTCCAGGGCCCCCTGAGGGAGAGACGGTGTCCTCGAAAAAGGAGAGTGAGCCTCGGCTTGCTTTCTCATCCACCAGGCTGGCATCTCTCTGCTCGGTTTTTGTGTCTTTATTTATAGGTTGACTGATAACAGGACATCCGCAGGTGGAACTTTTACACCGAACAAATCTCTGTGATAGGACGCTTTGAAAAGCGTACAGATACAAGATTTACAGAGGTGTTCTGGCAAAACTATCCTAATTACAGTGAGCAGTAAATTCTACAATTAAGAGGAAGACAAGATGTTCTAAGTGAAAAATATACGTATTTATTCATATCAATGATGCTAAGATTAAGTCCTAGTTTGAGTGATGTATAGACAGGTAGGGAGTCATCTCGTCTGGCTTACCAGGGGAAGAATGTATTTGGACTAGTTAGTAGATTGTTTGTGTAAACCCTTTCGTTTAACGCTGCAGGTGTAAATACCAGAGGGTCCCTAAATGTGTCAGCCCTTGAATAAGGGTATGTTTTAGTGACCCTGACCCGTCGTCATCATCCGTCCTCATTACGGATGTCAGTGTAAGGGGAGGTATTTGTGTCACCAGTTGGCAAAGGTACGTGCAGTAACTTCTGTCTGGTCCTTGTCTGTTTCTTATCTCTAAGTTAGGCTCCTCTTCTCTGGGCCAGAGTTAATGGTAATTCTTGTGTTTTTAACCCTTCCCCCTTCTAATTTATGTCTTGGGTCTGCAAAGCTCATTAGAAGAGCCTTTTGGCAAACACCTGCAGTGCTTTGTCTAAAATCTTTGTAGAGGTGGGAATATGCTTCTTCTCATGAGGTGTCTGTGGGGGGAATATTGGTCTGACTTGGAACATTGTAAGGCCTAATCAATACCCGCAGTCCCGTTCCCAGTAAGAGCCAACAGTAGAAGGGGACACCAGTTTTGCTTCAAGGCAGGAGCTGTGCAAACATCTGCCATTTCCTCGCTGTGACTGTGTCGTCCAGCAAGCCGGCGCGGCTTCCAGCAACTTAGGTCCTTAGTTTATCGTGGGCATATGTTCATCTGTGGTGAACAAAGGTCGTCTGTTTTTATTCTTTGCAGGTTTCCCCAACACCATTTGTGACGAGACGGTATTTTTGTTGGTTGTACGTTCTTGTCTCCTTTGTTGAAGTTTAATTAACCATATAACCTTGAATTTCGTTACTGGATCTCTATTCTGTTCTGGTGATTTATGTCTGTTTTTGTGCCGGTCCATACTGTTTTAATTACTACAGTTACAGAGTGATAGCTTTAAACACCTCCAGGTGTGTTCTTTTTCAAGATTGTTTTGACTATTGGGGGGTCTTCTGTGGTTCCATACAAATCTTAGGATTATTCTAATTCTGTGAAAAGTGCTGTTGGTGTTTTTATAGTGGTTGCATTAATTTGGTAGATTGTGTTGGGCAGTATACACATTTTAAAAGTAATTGTTCTCCCACTCCAGGAACATGGACTATTTCTTTTTTTTTTTAATTTTTAAAAATGTTTTATTTGTTTTTGAGAGAGAACACACATGTGCAATCAGAGGAGGGGAAGAAAGGGAGGGAGACACAGAATCTGAAGCAGGCTCCAGGCTCTGAGCTGTTAGTCCAGAGCCAGATGTGGGGCTCCAACCCACAAACCATGACACCAAGACCTGAGCTGATGCTGAACTTACTGAGCAACCCAGACGCCACAAGCATGGACTGTTTCTGATTGTGTCATTGTCGATTTCTATCATCAGTTGTTATAGTTTTCAGAGTACAGTTCTCTCATCTCCTTGGTTAAGTTTGTTCCCAGGCTTTTGATTATTTTTGGTGCAATTGTAAATAAGACTGTTTTCTTAATTTCCATTTACTGCTACGTCAGTATGGGTGTACAGAAACAGGTTTCTGTGTGTTGATTTTGTTTTCTGCGACCTTACTGAATTTATTTATCAGTTCTCAGTTTTCTGCTGGTTTCTTTAGGATTTCCTCCATGTAATGTCATGTCACTGACAAATAGTGAAAGTTTTCCTTCTTCCTTACCAATTTGGATGCCTTTTAATTTTCTGGTCTGAGGGCTGTGGCTAGGACTTTCAGTGCTGTGGTGAATAAAAGTGGTGAGAGTGGACATCTCTGCCTTGATTCTGATCTGAGAAAAGCTCTTTGTTCCCCCCACCACTGAGTTTGATGTTAACTGTGGGTTTCTAATATATGGCCTCTATCATGTTGAGGTATGCTCCCTCTAAACCTTCTTTGTTGAGGGTTTGTACCATGAATGGATGGTTTGGCTTGACAAATGCTGCATGTATTGAAATGGGTAATGTGGTTTTTATCCTTTGTCTTGTTGATGTGAGGTAGCACGTTGGTTGATTTGCAAATGTCAAACCACACTTCTGTTTGAGGGATAAATCCCACTTGATCGTGATGCATACTTTAAAAAATATATTCCTGGAATAGATTTGCTAATATTTTGTTGAAGTTTGTGTCTGTGTTCATCAGAAATATTGGCCTGTAGTTTTCTCTTTTGGTGGTGTCTTTATGCTGGCCTCCTTCTTTTTGGAATTGTTTGGGAAAACAGATGTTAACATTTTTAAATGTTTGGTAGAATTCACCTGTGAAGCCATGTGGTCCTGGACTTTGTTCCTAGAATGTTTTTTGATTACCAGCAATGAAATTGAGTCTGCAATAGATTGTTCAAATTTTCTGTTTCTTCTTGATTCAGGTTTGGGATGTTATGTTTCTATGAATTCATACATTCTTCCTAGGTTGTTCAACTTTGCATATAATTTTTCACCATATTCTCTTATAGTCCTTTGTATTACTGTGGTATTTGGTGTCAGGTGTTATCTTCTGATTGTGTGTGAGTCGTTTGTTTTAGGGGTCTGGCTAAAGGTTTATCGATTTTTGTTCATCATTTCAAAGAAACACCTCCTGGTTTCATCGATCTGTTTTACATTTTTATAGTTTTAAAATCTTTGCTGTCATCTTTGTTTTTAGATTCAAGTAGGCTTCATGTACAGTGCAGAGCCCAACACAGGGCCTGAACTCAGAACCTTGAGATCAGTCCCTGAGCTGAGATCAAGAGTCTGACACTTAACCCACTGAGCCACCTTACTACTGAGTCACCTAGGTGCTCCTGCTATAATCTTTCATACTTCCTTTCTTTTATTTTTATTAAATATAATTTATTGTCCAATTGGTTTCTAGACAACACCCCGTGCTCATCCCAACAAATGCTGTCAGTATCCATCACCTATTTCCCTCTCTGCCTCACCTCCCCATCAACCCTCCATTTGTTCTCAGTATTTGAGTCTCTTATGGTTTGCCTCCCTCCCTCTCTGAACTCCCCCCCTTCCCCTCCCTCATGATCTTTTGTTAAGTTTCGGAAGGTCGACATATGAGTGAAAACATTTCACTAATTTCATCTACTGATTATGGAATTGACTTTGGTTGTTTTTTTTTTCTTCTAGCTCTGATAGGTGTAAGGTTAAATTGTTTTGAGATTTTACTTGCTTTTTGTTGTAGGCTTATATTGCTATAAATGGACTGCTTACCATCCATTTCAAGGATTTTTTGTCCTAAAGGTTTTCATTTTGTTTTCATTGTTCTATAAAAATTTCCTCCTTGATTGCTTGTGTGATCCATTCATTGTTTAATAGCATGTTATTTAACATTCATTATCTGTGTTCTTTCCAGATTGTTTTCATGGTTGACTTCTAGTTTCACAGAATTGTGATGGAGGGGAAAATGCATAGTATGACTTTGGTCTATTTGTTGAGATTTGTGATCTATTTTGAAGAGTGTTCTGTGTGCTCTTGAGAAGAATGTGGATCCTGCTGTTTTAGGATGGAATGTTGTAGATATATTTGTTAGATCCATTTGATCCAATGTGTCCTTCAAAGCCGCTGTTTCCTTGGGATTCTGTTTGGGCGATCCATTTGTGTACAGGGAGTAGAAAAGTCCCCTCCTGCTAGTGTATCACTGTGGTTTATTTCCTTTATGTTTGTTACTACCTCCTGTGTTCAGTACAAAAATACTTACGATTTTATCTTCATGTATTGTTCTCTTTATGATTATAGAGTGTTCTTATTGTTACAGTCTGTATTTTAAAGTCTATCCCTTTAAGGTAGTGTTCTTGTATTCTATGGGTAAATACCCAGTAGTCCAATCCCTGAATCGTAGGGTAGTTTTATTTTTAGTATTTTGCGAAATCACTGTACTTGTTTTCCACAATGTCTGCACCAATTTACATTCCTAGAAACAGTACAAGAGCATTCCTTTTTCTCCACATCCTCGAGAACACTTGTTTCCTGTGTTAATTTCTTTTTATTTTTAACCATTCTGATGGGTGTTAGGTGATACCCCATTGTACTTTTGAATTGCATTTCCCTGATAGTGATGTTGAGCCTCTTCATGTGTCTGTTGACCATCTGAATGTCTTTTTTGGAGAAATGCCTACTCATTTCTTCAGTTTGTTTTGTGGTATTTGTTAAGATCTTCTGCTTTTTATTTTTTAGATAGTTTATTACTGTAAGGTTTAATAGATGGAGGCGAGAGGAAAGAGAGAGACCAAGTTATGGAGCCAAGAAAGCCTTTATTGGAGTCTGCAATTCCGGGGCGAGTTTTTGTGACTCTGGAGTGGGGAGTCAGGGAAGTTGCGCCAGGTGTGGGAGAGCAAGGTGTTTTATGGGTGCAAAAGTTCCGGGTTTGAGCCCAGGTGGGCCGATAGCCAAGTAGGGGCATCTTTGGACAGTGGCAGGATTCAATTGGCTGTTCACTTCGGTGGGTTGGGGAATGGTGAAATTCCATGGTGAGGCATTCCAGTTTGAGACAGTCCAGATTAGAGAGTGGGGGTCGTCAGTCCCTGGCGGTGCCTGTAACTATTCTCTGACCCGCAATAAAATGGCCGCTAGTGCTTTTCAAACGACGTGGGTCATTCCAGGTTTGCAGGTGGGGGTTGTCAGTGTGTGCTTTCCAAAGAAAAATATGTGGGGTTGAGACCCCAAATTCTCATGAGAAAACAGATAGGAGATTTCGGCCCCTTTCCCTAAATGTCCTTGTCAGTGAGAGTCACAACAAAAATTATACTTAGATGCACAGCAAACAGATGACCAGAGAAGTAGACACAAGAGGGGGTCTCACTGCTGCCACCAGTGGAACCCCTTAGCCAGGGAGGAATTACACTCTCTCTCCGTCCCAGTGAGGAATTACACTTTACCTCCCTCCCAAGGAGGACTTACACAAAGCACGAGAAATATACACACAATGGGGTCACACTTCTGCCACCAGTTGAACCCCCAGAAGTACATGCACAGAGAAACAGACACAAGATGGCTCTGTGGCTAAGTCAAGGGCACCCAGCTTTCCCTTGCGCCGCAGGTACAACCTGTTCCAGAGCCACTGGAATCCTGATGAGGAGACCTGCCCCAGTCTCCCCCTGTTCCTCAAATGGGGTTACACTGCTGCCACCAGCAAAAACACCTACAGGCAAACCAGCTCTCCAGCCTCCTGGTGGGGTCCTAGACCCCACTCGCCCAATCTAATGGGGTCTTGCTGCTGCCACCAGCGAAACCCCCTACAAGTGAACCAGCTCTTCGACCTCCCGGTGGGGTCCTAGACCCCACTCACCTAATTCGGACAGGTGAGCTGGCCTCCCGGTGGGATCCTAGATCCCAGTCACCTTGAGACACTAAGTGGATCCAAGACGTCTCTTGGATCCCACGGCCTCGAGCTTTCATGGCGTCTGCATGGCTCCTTTGAGGCCCCACAAACCAAACTGATCAAACAACAGATGGTCCGGAAAGACCCAGATCATCTGAAGACACAGACAGACACACACAGAAGGACAATAAATTAGTGCACTCACCAGCCAGCGATCAGGCCCAGTGTGTCGGGGTCCCTGGGCCTCTGGGGAGGAGGATTCTCGGCCAATGCACTGTATGTTATGCCCAAGATTTCAATATCGTCCCCCACAACCGGAGACCGCCAGGGAGACTGAGTCATGCATGCAAAAGCAAAGGGCATTTATTATTACAGGCTTATAAGCTCAGGCTCACAGACCACCAGCGCAGTGGATCCGTGCTGAGAGCCCCAGACAAGGACTGAGTAGGGTTTTTATGGGGTCTGGGGAGAGGGAGTTACAAGAAATTGTGACACAGGTACAGTGACCCAATCATAATTGTACAACAGTATTGGCGGCAAGTTTAACCATACATATTGTCCAGAGCATTTGTTACTTTTGGCGGGACTCAATCACAATATTTAGTGTACCTTTAAAATCAACCAATTACAGGGTGAGCCTATGGTCTTGTATGGCGACTACCTACAGGCCTCACCCTTAGGAATGTGGAGAGTGGTAGCTGGCCTTCCCTGATTGGGTGTGCGAAGGTGGTCTCTCTTGCTCTAGGCAATGTGTAACTGCCTGTTAGTTTCGGAGAACTGAAACCTAGGTCTTTTAGATCAGAGGGGAAACTTAAAGCCCGTCATGGAGTCAGTTTGGTTTAGACTTGTGTCCTTACAACATAGGAGGATGAAGGTAAAAAGGGATATTTTGTCAGGAGTGTATTCTATAAGGCTTCCCTGCAACCAACAGTCGGTGATCCAGGTGAGGACTGAGGATGGGGAGCAGAAAGGGAGTAGGAGGGGGTTAAGAGGTAGTTCAGTCAGAAGTATTTGTAAAAAGGCTGAAAACTGGGACATGAGGTCAGCGAGGACCTGTCTCATAGGTAGCCTCAGGGGCTTTATTGGGATATTCTGAAGGAGGGTGTTTGCTGTTTCGAAGGGTGAGGGGTCCTGAGGGGTGTGAGTACCAGGGGTCAGGGACCTTTTCAGTGACAGTGGGGTGCGTTTGATGTTTGAGATATGTACCCAAGGTTTATGGCCCAACAATTTGATTGCCGTAGGGATGGTGAGGATAACAGTGTAGGGCCCCCACCAACGTGGGGCTAGAGGAGATTTATCATGGAACTTAAGAAGGACCAAGTCTCTGGGGATTATGGGAGGCTGATGTGAGACAGTAGCGGCGGGAGAGAGGAGTGATCTATCTGCGTGTTGTCAAAGTAGGTCTCAGAGTAGGGTGAGGTAGGGGAGGTAAGAAGCCAGTGGGGGAGATAGTGTGGGAAGGGAGGGTGTAAGGAGGAAGGGCCTCCCGTATAGGAGTTCGAAGGGACTGAGGCCTGTTGGGCCTTAGGGGGTTGCCCGTAGATGTGTTAGTGCCAAGGGCAGTAGTTGGGGCCAGGAAAGACGAGTCTCGAGGGAGAATTTGGTCAGATGGTCCTTTAGGAGACCATTGGCTCATTCAACCTTACCTGAGGATTGGGGGTGATACGGGATGTGAAGTTTCCAGGTTATTCCAAGAGCTTTGGAGACCTGTTGGGTGACTGAGGAGACGAAGGCCAATCCACTATCCAACTGTATGGAGCACAATAGGCCAAATCGGGGGATGATTTCCCTGATCAGGATATCAGTCAAGGCTGAAGAGCCCTCTCCTGGGGTGGGAAAAGCCTCTATCCAACCTGAAAAGGTATCGACCATAGTGAAGAGAAAGCAGAGTTTCTTATGTCGGGGCATATGTGTAAAGTCTATCTGCCAGTCTTCTCCTGGCTGGTGACTCCAGAGTTGGTGAGTGGGGCCTGGGTGGTGGAGTCCACCTTGGGGGCTGACTGAGGAGCAGACAGAACACTGTTGGTAGGTCTGAGCTGTTATTTAGCATAGTTTTGGGTGATGAAAGAGGGGGTTGAGGAATTGAAATATGGCCTGAGGGCCTATATGTAAAGTTTTGTGACCGTCTGATATAAATTGGGGAGCTATTTTGTCTGGTAGGGCTATACAGTTATCTATATTGATCCATTTGGAGGTAGTTACAGCCCCTTGGAGGGAACAGTAGTGGTCCCTTTCAGCCTGGGTATAACTTGGGGAATAGTCCTCGGAGAGGAATAAGATGGGGGTGAGCTCAGCTCCTAGTGCAGTGAGCCGGGCAGTATGGTCTGCTTTATTATTGCCACAGGCCACCTCTGTAGTTAGAGGCTGGTGTCCTTTACAGTGGACAATGGCTGCCTCCTGAGGGAGTTTTAGGGCCTTTAGGAGTTTTGCTATGTGGGGCCCATTAATGATAGGAGTTCCTTTGGTAGTGAGAAAGCCTCTCTCATTCCGCAGTACAGAATGGGTGTGTGCAATCAAAAAGGCATATTTGGAATCAGTGTATATAGTGACCTGTTTATCTTTTGAGAGCTGAAGGGCCCTTGTGAGTGCAATGAGCTCCGCCTTCTGAGAGGACGCACCCAGCGGGAGCGGGGCTGTCCCCAAGACTGTCAGTCGAGACTACAGCATATGCTGCCCTTGTCCCTGTTTGTCTAGTAAAGAACTGCCATCTACCAAAAGGACGAGGTCGGGATCGGACAAGGGCTGGTCTTTCAGATTAGAAGGTGGTTGAGAGAAGGAGTCGACAAGTTTTGGACAGGAGTGAGCCAGAGGTGAGGCTGAATGAGAGGGAGCTAGAGGAAAAAGGAAAGCCGGATTGAGTCGGGGTGATAGTTGAAGGGAAATGTGAGGATTTCCAATGAAAATAAAGTGGAAAAAGTTGCACGCGAGAGGGAGCGAGATTGGCCAAAGATTTGTACGTCAGGAGAGCTGAAAGTTGGTGTGGGGAGTAGACGGTTAAGGGATGCTGGAGGGTTAGCTTACGAGCCTCCTTTGTTAGAGTGGCTACTGCAGCCAGAGCTCAGAGGCAGGGTTGCCATCTCCGGATAGTGGGGTCTAGCTGTTTGGAGAGATAGGCCACTGCTTGAAGTTGGGGTCCGCAAGCTTGTGCCAGGAGGCCAGTTGCGATGCCTTGTCATTCATCAGTATATAGGAAGAAAGGTTTGGTAACATTGGGGAGGGCAAGAACAAGACGGGTAGTGAGAGCTTAAACAAGTTGGGGAAAAAGAGCGTCTAACCAGGCTGGGTTCTGAGACGGGGCCTTGGGGAGTTTCTTTGGCTGCTTTGTACAGGGGAGATGCCAGAAGGGCGAAGTTAAGAATCCAGTGTTGGAAGAAGCCCACCAGCCCCCAAAAGTAAAGAACTTCATCAGCCGATGTGGGAGGAGCAAGGTTTGGATCCTATCTGGTGTGAGGGTTTTAGAGGTAGGAGTAAGGGAGATCCCCAGGAAGGTGACTGTGGTTTGGCAAATTTGAGCCTTAGTGGGTGATACCCAGTATCCTAGGCGTGACAGGTGATTTAAGAGGTAGATAGTGTCAGTTCAGGTAGTTTCCAAGGAGGTTCTGTAAAGGAGGAGTTCATCTACATACCGAAGAAGGGTGCTTTGGCCTGGGAGATGGCAGTCATGGAGATCTTTAGGTAAGGCCTGACCGAATAAATGGGGACTGTCCCTGAAGCCTTGGGGGAGGACTGTCCAAGTAAGTTGTTGGGTATGGGAGGTAGCAGGATCCTCCCATGTAAAGGCAAAAAGAAAATAGGAATCAGGGTGCAAGGGGATAGTAAAAAAAAAAAAAAAAAGCGTCCTTCAAGTCTAATGCTGTGAAACAAGTAGTTGTTGGAGGAATTCGGGAAAGTAGGGTATATGGGTTGGGGACCCCAGGGTGGATTGGGATCACAGCATTATTGATTATTCGGAGGTCTTGAACTAGGTGATAGGCAGCAGAAGGTTTGTGGACGGGTAAGATAGGGGGGGTTACAGGGCAAATTGCACGGGATCAGGAGGCCTCGTGTGAGGAGGCGGTCGATTATAGGTTTGAGACCCATGTGATGAGTATGTGAGTTGGAATATTGGGGTTGTGAAGGAAAGGAAGAGGGGTTTTTGAGCTTGATGAGTACTGGCATGTGATGGGCGGCTATTAGAGGCGCCGACGTGTCCCAGACATTGGGATCAACTGGGAGGTCTGGCGTTGGGAGAGTGGGGATCAGGGTGGACAGCTAGGAGAAAGTGAGTTGAGGAGGTGGAAGGGGTACGTAGGTGGATAGAAGCCCCTAGTTTATGGAGAATATCCCTGCCCAGGAGGGGGACTGGACAGGAGGGTACAAGCAAAAAGGAATGTGAGAAATGGAAACTATCCAGGCAGCAGGTGAGAGGCGGGTACACAGTGGAGCAGAGGGGGAGCCATCAGTGCCCATGACTCTAATGGTGGACTGTCCGGTTGGCCCTGCATAGGTAGACAGAACAGAATAGGTAGCCCCTGTGTCCAGCAAAAAAGAGATGGACTTACCCGCTACCTGGAGTTTTACCCTGGGCTCAGTGTGGGTAACTGGGGTGACTGAGTTTGGGCCTCGTCATTCGTCCTCTTCCATCCCCAGGAGCTGGAATGCGGTGTCCAGTCTGGAGGGAGTCTCGCCCGGTGGAGGCGTTGTGAGCCTACTGTTCCCTGCGTTAGGACAGTCAGACTTCCAATGTCCCTTTTATATGACACAGGAGACAGGGTTTATTGGGCTCCCTGGGGTTTGGACATTGACAAGACCAGTGGCCTTCCAGGCCACATTGGAAACATGGTCCAGGAGGAGGGTGTGGTCCCCCATTCTTATGAGGTTTATCGGCTGGCCTCAGGGCTGCCGCCAGGGCTTGGGCCTGTAATTGAACCGTTTGCTGCAGGTAGGATTACCTCCTCTGCTCCATGGCCTCTTCCCTACCGTTAAAGACTTTAAAGGCTATTCTTACCAGATCTGAAATGGGCGTCTGGGGTCCATCTTCAGCCCTTTTTAGCTTTTTACGGATATCTGGTGCTGACTGGAAAATAAAGTAAGTGGTGAGGACAGTGGCCCCAGCTGGAGATAGCCAAGTAAGGGCATCTTTGGGCTGAGGCAGGATACAATTGGCTGTTCACTTCGGTGGGGTGGGGAATGCTGGAATTCATGGTGAGGCATTCCAGTTTGAGACAGTGCAGATTGGAGAATGGGGGTCGTCAGTCCCTGGAACTATTATCTGACCTGCAATAAAATGGCTGCTGGTGCTTTTCAAACAGCGCGGGTCATTCCAGATTTGCAGGTGGGGGTTGTCAGTGCATGTAGCTCTCCACAGCAAAGTGGCCGCTCAGTTGCCTTCCCATGGCAACTCTTACAGTTACCAAGATGGTTTCTATATAACACCCAGTATTCCTCCCCACAAGTGCCCCGGTCTATGACCATCACCCCATTCCCCCCTCCTTCTTCAGCCCTCAGTTTGATTTCAGTATTCAGGAGTCTCTCATGATTTGCCTCACATCCTTTCCCCAACTCTCCCACACCCCTTCCCCTTTCCCATGATCCCCTGTTAGGTTTCTCCTGTTAGACCTATGAGTGAAAACATATGGTATCTTTCCTTCTCTACCTGACTTATTGCACTTAGCATGACTCCCAAGAGGTCCAGTCACTTTGCTACAAATGTCCAGATTTCATTCTTTCTCATTGCTATGTAGTATTCCATTGTATACATATACCACTTCTTCGTTATCCATCAGTTGGTGGACATTAAGGCTCTTTCCATGATTTGGCTGTTGTTGGAAGTGCTGCTATGAATATTGGGGTTCATGTGCCCCTATGCATCAGCATTTCTGTATCCCTTGAGTAGGTCCCCAGGAGTGCTATTGCTGGTTTATAGGGGAATTCTATTTGAATTTTGTGGAAACTCCACAGTTTTCCAGAGCAGCTACAGCATTTTACATTCCCACCAACAATGTAGGAAGGTGTCCGTTTCTCCACATCCTTGCCAGCGTTTATAGTTTCCTGATTTGTTCATTTTATCCACTCTGAAAGGTGTGATGTGGTATCTCAGTGTGGTTTTGATTTGTATTTCCCTGATGGTGAGTGACACTGAGCATTGTTTCATGTGTCTGTTGGCTAGCTGGATGTCTTCCTAGAGAAGTGTCTATTCATGTCTCCTGCCCAATTCTTCATTGGATTATTTGTTTTTTAGGTGTGGAGTTTGGCGAGTTCCTTGTAGATTATGGATATTAGCCCTTTGAGCGGTATGCCATTTGCCACAATATATTCCTATTCTGTTGAGTGCCTGTTCATTTTTTTGATTGTTTCCTTTGCCTTGCAGAAGCTTTTTATCTTGATGAGGTCCCAGTACTTCATTTTTGTTCTTGATTGCCTTGCTTCTGGAGATGTGTCGAGTAGGGAATTGCTGCGATTGAGGTCAAGGAGGCTACTTCCTGCTTTCTCCTCCAAGGTTTTGATGGTTTCCTGTCTCACATTCAGGTCTTTCATCCATTGAGTTTATGTTTGTGAATGGTGTAAGAAAGTGGTCTAGTTTCATTCTTCTGCATGTTGCTGTCCAGCTCTCCCAGCACCACCTCTTAAGGAGGCTCTTTTGTCCATGGGATACTCTTTCCTGCTTTGTCAAAGATTCATTGGCCATACACTTGTGGCTCCAGTTCTGGGCTCTCTATTCTATTACATTGGTCTATGTGTCTGTTTGTGTGCCAATACCAACCTATCTTGATGATGACCGCTTTGTAGTAGAGGCTAAAATCTGAGATTGTGATGCCTCACATTTTGGTTTTCTCCTTCAATATTACTTTGGCTAATCGGGTTTTTCTGAGGTTCTATACGAATTTTAGGATAGTTTGTTCCAGCTTTGTGAAGAATGCTGGTGCAATTTTGATTTGGATTGCATTGAATGTGTCGATTGCTTTAGGTAATAATGACATTTTAGCAATGTTTACTCTTATCCATGAGCATGGAATGTTTTTCCGCTTCTTGGTGTCTTCTTCAATTTCTTTCACAAGCTTTCTATAGTTGTCAGCATACAGGTCCTTTATGTCTTTGGTTAGGTTTATTCCTAGGTATTTTGTGATTATTCATGCAATTGTGAATGGGATCAGTTTCTTGATTTCTCTTTCTATTGCTTCATTTTTGGTGTATAAAAATGCAACCAACTTCTGTACATTGATTTTTGTACCCTGCAACTTTGCTGAGTTCATGGATCAGTTCTAGAAGGCTTCTGGTGAAGTTGATTGGGTTTTCCATGTATAGTATCATGTCATCTACAAAAAGTGAAAATTTGACTTCATCTTTGCTGATTCTGATGCTTTTTATTTCCTTTTGTTGTCTGATTGCTGATGCGAGGACATCCAGCACTATGAAACAACAGTGGTGGGAGTGGACATCCCTATCATGTTCCTGATCTAAGGGGAAAGCTCTCAGTTTCCCCATTGAGGATGATATGAGCTGTGGGCTTTTCATAAATTGATTTAATAATGTTTAAGCTCCTTCTATCTCCACTTTGAGGGCTTTTATTAAGAAAGGATGCTGTATTTTGCCAAATGCTTTTTCTGCATCTATCGACAGAATCATATGGTTTTTATCTTTTCTTTTGTTAATGTGATATATCACATTAATGGATTTGCAAATAATGAACCACCCCTGTAACTCAGGAATGAATCCTTCATCAAAATGGATAATTAGTTTTATGTGCTGTCAAATTTGATTTGCTAATATCTTGTTGAGTAGTTCTGCATCTGTATTCATTAAGGAAATTGGCCTGTAGTTCTCTCTCTCTCTCTCTTTTTTTTTTTTTTTGGTGTTGTTGTTGTTGTTATGTCTCTGTCTAGTTTGGGAATCACAGTGATACTTGCTTCATACAATGAGTCCGGAAGTCTTCCTTCTATTTCTATTTTTTGGAATAACTTGAGAAGTATCGGTGTTAACTCTGCTTTAAATGTCTGGTAGAATTACCCTGGGAAGCCATATGGCCCTGGAGTTTTATTCATTGGGAGATTTTTGATAACTGATTCAATTTCTTCACTGGTTATGGGTCTGTTCAGATTTTTTATCTCTTCCCACTTGAACTTTGGTAGTGTGTGTGTGTTTAGGAATTTGTCCATTTCTTCTAGATTGTCCAGTGTGTTGGCATATAACTTTTCATAGTAATCTCTGATTGCTTGTATTTCTGAAGGATCAGTTGTAATAAATAAATTTTGATTCATGATTTTGTCTATTTTGGTGCTCTCTTTTCTTTCTAAGGAGCCTAGTTAGAGGATTATAAATACTGTATATCTTTCCAAAACAAATCATGGCTTCATTGATCTGTTCAATTGTGTGTGTGTGTGTGTGTGTGTTTTAATTCTATATTATTTCTGCCCTGATCTTTATTATTTCTCTTCTTCTGCGGCTTTAGGGTGCTCTTCCTGCTCCCTTTCGAGTTTCCTTAGGTGCTCTGTTAGATTGCGAATTTGTGCTTTTTCTAGTTTCGTGAAGTAGGCCTGAATTTCAATAAACTTCCCTTTTAGGACTGCCTTTGCTGCATCCCAGACCGTTTGGATTGTATTTTTGTTTTCATTTGTTTCCATATAGTTTTTAATTTCTTCTCTATTTACCTGAGTGGTCCAATAATTCTTCAGTAGGGTAGTTTATAACCTCACATTTTCTGGAGGTTTTGCAGACTTTTTCCTGTGTTTGATTTTGAGATTCATAGCATTATGCTCTGAAAGTGTGCATGGTATGAGCTCAATTCATTTGTATTTATGGAGAGCTGATTTATGACCCAGTATGTGATCTATCCTGGAGAATGTGCCATGCGCTCTTGAGAAGAAAGTGAATTTCTAAGCTTCAAGATGCAGAATTCGAAATATATCTATCAATTTGTTCTGTTCCAGTGTGCCATTCAGGTCCATTGTTTCTTTAATGATTTTCTGTCTGATTGACCTATTCATTGCTGTCAGTGGAGTATTAAAGTCCCCTGCAATTAGTACATTCTTATCAATAAGATTGTTTCTGTTTATGACTAATTGTTTTATGTATCTGGGTGCTCCTGAACTGAAATCGGCACGTCGATGTTTGTAATTGTTAGCTCTTCCTGAAATAGAGACCCTGTAATTATTATATAATGTTCGTCTTCATCCCTTGTTACTGCCTTTAAAGTCCAGGTTGTCCGATAGAAGTATGGCTACTCTGGCTTTGTTTTTTTTTCTCTTTTCAATAATTTTTCATGTTTATTTAAATTTACTTTTGAGAGAGAGACAGCGTGAGCAAGGGAGGGTCAGAGAGAGGGGGGACACACAGAATCCGAGACAGGCTCCAGGCTCTGAGCTAGCTGTCAGCACAGGACCGGACACAGGGCTTGAACCCATGAACCGCGAGATCATGACCTGAGCTGAAGTCAGATGCTGAACCAACTAAGCCACTCAGGCACCCCACTGGCTTTCTTTTGATGTCGAGTCCCATGATAGATATTTCTCCATACCCTTACTTTCAATCTGAAACTATCTTCCAGTCTAAGGTGAGTCTCTTGTAGACAGCAAATAGATAGATGTTGGTTTTTTATCCATCCTGTTACTCTGTGTCATTTGATTGGAGCATTTAGTCCATTTACATTCAGTCTCATTGAAAAATGTGGGGTTAGATTGTGTTCTCTGTAGGGTTCATGTTTGTATTGATGTCTCTGGTATCTTACATTTCTTGCTACATTTCTCTCAAAGGGTCCCTCTTAGGATTTCTTAAGGGCTGGTTTGGTGGTGATGAATTCTCAATTTTTTTAATTTTTTTTGAAAACCAGTATCTCTCCTTCTATTTTGAATGACTGGCTCGCTGGATAAGGAATTCTTGGATGCATATTTTTCCTGTTCATCATATTGAAGATTTCCTACCGTTTCTTTCTGGCCATCCATGTTTCAGTAGATAGGTCTATAACCACTATGCTAGGTTTCCCTTTGTATGTTAGGGTACTTTTATCTCTAGCTGCTTTCAGAATTCTCTCTTATTCTTATATTTTGCCAGTTTCACTATGATGTGTTGTGCTGAAGGTTGGTTTAAGTTACGTCTTAGGGGAGTTCAATGTGTCTCTTGAATTTCAATGTCTTTTTCTTTCCCCAGATTAGAAAAGTTTTCGACTATAATTTGATCAAGCACACCAACAGGACACTTTTCTCTTTCTTCTTCTTCAGGATCTCCTGTGATATGGATATTGGTCCATTTGATTCTATCACTCAGGTCTGGAATTTTCCTTTTGTGCTTCTGTTATCAATTTCTCTCTCGTTTCCTCAGCTTCCTCTTTTGCTATAACTTTCTAATTCACATATTCTCCTCTCTGCTTCAATTCATGCAGTGGCAGCCTCCATTCTATTCATCTCTTTTATAGCCTTTTAAAACTCATCACAGGTATTTTGAAGGTTCCTAGTCTTTTTATCAGTATCTTCTCTGATGGCTTCCATGCTTTTTTCAAGCCCAGCAATTAATTCTATGACAATTGTTCTAAATTCTTGTTCAGTTATGCTCCTTGTGTCTGTTTTCAACAGTTCTGTAGCTGTGATTTCTTCCTGGAGCTTCTTTGAAGGAGAGACCTTTCTTTTGGTAATTTTGGCTAGCTTCCTGTCTCTTGTAAGTTTTATTTAATTTTTTAAATGTTTTATTTCTTTTTGAGAGAGAGCGAGCATGAACAGGAGAGGGTCAGAGAGAGGGAGACACAGAATCCAAAGACAGGCTCCAGGCTCTGAGCAAGCTGTCAGCACAGAGCCCCACGCGGGGCTCAAATCCATGAACAGAGATCATGACCTGAGCAGAAGCAAGCCACTTAACAGACATCCACCCAGGCGCCCCTCTTGTCAGTTTTAAAAGCTCGTTATGCCCTGTGGGCCTATTAGTATTTCGCTATTAATAGAGGCTCTTTGACTTCCCTGGGCCTGTCATTTGAAGAGATATTCTTTTAATGGTGTCTCGGTTTTGCTTGTTATGCCTCTGATTAACTTTTTTAATCCCTACTCAGTGATATTTGGGACTCTCCACCATGTGTGCTTTGGTTATTTTTTGTTTGTTTGTTTTAAATTTTTTAAATGTCTTTCAATTAATTTTGAGAAACAGAGAGAGACAGTGCGAGCAGGGGAGGGTCAGAGAGGACACAGAATCCGAAACAGGCTCCAGGATCAGAGCTAGCTGTTGGCACAGAGCCTGAAGTGAGGCTCGAACCCACGAAATGTGAGATCATGACCTGATCCAAAGCTGGTGCTTAACCGACTGAGCTACCCATGCGCCCTCACCATTTGTACTTTGGCTCGTTTCTTGAGGTAGCCCTGAATAGGAAAACGGACAAACACACAGGAGACAAAAGCACTCAAATGCACAGACTGATCAAGTAAGCAAGCAAACCAAAAAGGGAGCGAAAGGGGGGGGGGAAAGGCAGGGGGGGTAGAGAGAGGGGAGGTGGTGGTGGACAGAAACAACCAAACATAAAGGGCAGTCTGAGAGCATGAAACCTGCAAAAGGGAGAGATAAGGATGAGATAAGGGAAAATATATCTGGATGGTTAAGAGTTGATTTAATCACAGTGCATAAATGTTGCTCTTTCCCAGACTCTATGGGGAAAAGGGAGAAAAATATTTTAAAAATAATTATAGAAAAATTAAAAATAAAAATAATTGAAAAAAGCAGCTCTCCACCGCATATGGGCATGGTTTGATGTAGGTAGGTTGAGTCTCTGGGTCTCCTCTCTGAGGCCCCCCCTTAGTGGTTGCAGGGAGAAGAATGGCGGTGCCCCCAACCCCCTCAGACCATGCATTGCCAGCCACTCTATAGTCCACCTCCCCTTGCCATGGGCGGGTCAGATTGCTTCAGTTTTCTAAGCCCTGCCAGGTTTCTAAATCCTAACCCACACACTTTGCTGCCACCACAGTTAATATGATCTCCAGCAGGTGGGTGGCTTTCTGGCCAGAATTGAGTAGGGGGAGTGGGGAGCCAGCTTTTCCCCAGCTCCACCTGACGTCGGCAAGCTGCTGAGCCCAAGGGAGAACAAGCCCGCTGATGGCGCCAGATTACTCTTCCTGTGCCCAGTGGCTACCACTGGAATTGTTTGTGTCTCTCTATGCGGGCTGAGGTCTCCCCTCCCCAGAGATTCGTCTATGAGCATTTACAGTCTCTCCTTCTCTTCCCCTCATTCTCTGCTGCCACACACGTCCGTCCCATGGGTTGCCATGCATGGGCACGCTGTGCAGTCCTCCTCGGTGCTGTTGCCTCTGGACACCTGGCCCTCTATGAGCCTGGGGCCAAGTTTCTGGGCGCTCTCTCCTGACTCTGCTTTGGGCTGGCTCTCCGTCCCATAGAGTCTCTGGTCCCAATTTGCACTAACTCAGGCACCTGTGAGGCTGTTATCAATAAGGTGTCTGTGCACACACCTCTGTTCTTGGAGATCAGAATATTGTGGCTTTTAATTCTCCTCAGCGTGAGAGTTGCAGGCGGGCAAATACAAAGCTCCCTTCTCCGCCATCTTGCCATTCTCTCTGATCTGCTTATTTTCAATTGGAGTATTTTGTTATTCTTGAATTGTAGAAGTTCTTTATATTTTTTCAATATGTCATTTGCAAATGTCTCCTCACATTTAGTACGTTGCCTTTTACATTTGTTTTTTTGCTGTGCAGAAGCTGATTATTTTAGTGTAGTCCCATTAGTTTATTTTTGCTTTTGCTTTTCTTGTTTTGGAAAACAATGCTGCTGTGGTCAGTTTCAGAAATTACTGCCTGTGTGCTCTCTGAAGATTTTTATGTTTTAGGTCTCACGTTTACATCATTAATCCATTTTGAGTTTATTTTTGTGTATGGTGAAAGTGCTCCATGGGCACCTGGCTGGCTCAGCTGGAAGAGTGTATGGATCTTGATCTTAGGATTGTGAGTTTGAGCTCCACATTGGATGTAAATATTACTTTTTTAAAAAATCATGTGGCACCTGGGTGGCATAGTTGATTGAGTATCCTACACTTGATTTTGGCTCAGGTTATGATTCCACAGTTTGGGGACCAAATACCACATTGGGATCTGTACTAAGTGTGGAGCCTGCTTGAGATTCTCTGTCTCTGCCCTTCTTTCATGTGCACTCTCCCTCTGAAATAACATAATAAAATGAAAAACAAAAAGAAACCTTAAAAATATTTTTAAAGTAATGTCTACACACAACATGGGGTATGAATTCCACTCTGAGATCAAGAGCCATATGCTCTACTGACAAACAAGTGAGGCATCCACAAAAGAAAAAAAAGTCCAATTTTCCCAACACTATTTGTTGAAGAAACCATCTTTTACCTATTGTATATTCATTCCTGTTTTGAAAAAGGTTAATTGACATATATTTGTGGGATTGCTTCTGTTTTGTTTTACTTGATAGAACTGTGTCAGTACAATACAGTTTTAATTGCTACCAGTTTGTAATATAAGTCGAAAACTGCAATTGTGATATTTCCAGTTTTGTTCTTTTTCAAGATTTCTTTAGCTACTTGGGGACTTTTATCTAGGAAATTTTAGGTTTCTTCTAGTTCTGTGCAAAATGTTTGTATTTTGATAAGGATTCCATTAAATCTACAGATTGCTTTGGATATTATAGACGTTTTAACAATATTCTTCCAACCAGTAAGTATGGAATGTCTTTCATTTGTGTTGTCTTCAATGACTTTCCTCAATGTTTTATAATTTTCAGAGGACAAATCTTTCATTTCCTTAAATTTGTTCCTATATATCTATATTTGGTGCAATTGTAAAATAGAACTATATATTTCCTCTAGCTCAAAAGTGTATACAAATGCACTGGATTGTCGTGTATTGATTTTCTATCCTGCTACCTTTATACTCATTTATCAGTTCTAGTAGTTTTTGGGTGGAGTCTTTAAGGATTTCTATATATAGTTTCAAGTCCTCAGGAAACTCTTTTTACAAATTCCTTACCACAAAGGAAACGTTTTATTTCTGTCATCTGGTTGCTTTCGCTAAGACATCTCAATGCTATTTTCAATAAACTGGTGATAGTGGACCTCTTCCTTCATTCTTGATCTGAAGAGAAAAGCTCAGTTTTTCACATTATGTTACCTATGGACTTTTCATAAAGGGACTTAGCAAGTTGAGATGTCTTCCCTCTAGACCTACTTTCCAGACGATTTCTATCATGAATCAATGTTTTTTGTCAAATGCTTTCTCTACATCTATTGAAATGATCACATGGTGTTTATCCTTTCTCTTATTGTGATGTATCACATTCTTTTTTGAATATTTAACCATGCTTGTATCCTAGGAATTAATCCTGCTTCATAGTACTGTATTAATTTTTAAAATACATTGGATTCAGTTTGCTAATATTTTCTTGAGGATTTTTGTGTCTGTGTTCATCAGAATTATTGGCTCCTAGTTTTTTTCCTCTATTTTGTGGTGCTGTTATCTGGATTTGGTATCAGGGTAATGTTAATCTCATAAAATTAATTTGGAAAATTTCTTCCCCTCCTATTTTTTGAAATAGTTTGGGAAGAGTAGGAATTAATTCTTCTTTAAATGTCTGGAAAAAATTTCCTCTAAAGCTGTGTAGTCCTGGACTTTTGTTTTTGGGGAGTATTTTGGTTACTGTTCAATTTCAATTTTGGTGAATGTTCTATTCTTGCTTTAGTTTTCATAGCTTAGGTTTCTAGGAGTTTTGTCCATTTCTTCTAAGTTGTCCAATTTATTGGCACATATTTTCCTCAAGTGATTTTAACATGGGCTTTATGTTAACTTTTATGGTAACTCTTCTTTATCAGTCATTTATTACCTGATATGCTTCATATTTCATCTATCCTTACTCTTAGCTTTTTCTGCCAACTTCTTCAGTCCCAATAGGATACACGGTTCATCTCAATATTCAAAGGCACTGCTTCACTTCCAGTTTTTCCTCTATAGTATTCTCCTTCAGCAAGCCTACCTGGCCCTTCTCTCCTACACCCCATGTGATCTGATTTACACTAGTGATGATGTATTCATCCTCTTATCAAATTAGGGTTGTTTTTTTTTTTTGTTTTTGTTTTTAATATCATCGTTACATCATGGGCTCTGCCTTCAATTTTTTCGTCATTTATACATTGTCAAGTTGATTTCTATATAACACACAGTGCTCATCCCAACAAGTGCCCTCCTCCATGCCCATCACCTATTTTCCCCTCTACCACTCCCATCTACCCTAAGTTTGCTTTCAGTATTTAAGAGTCTCTTATGGTTTGTTTCCCTCCCTCTCCTTAACTATTTTTTCCACTCCCCCCCCAACATGGTCCTCCGTTAAATTTCTCCTGTTCCACTTAGGAGTGAAAACATATGGTATCTGTACTCTGCCTGACTTATTTCACTTAGCATAACACCCTCGAGTTCCACCCATGTTGCTACAAATGGCCAGATTTCATTCTTTTCCTTACCATGTAATATTCCATTGTATATATATACCACTTCTTCTTGATCCATTCATCAGTTGATGGACATTTAGGCTCTTTCCATGATTTGGCTATTGTTGAAAGTGCTGTTATGAACATTGGGGTACATGTGCCCTTAAGGATCAGCACTCCTGTATCCCTTGGGTAAATTCCCAGCAGTGCTCTTGCTGGGTCATAGGGGAGTTCTATTGATAAATTTGAGGAAACTCCACTGTTTTCCACAACAGCTGTACCAGTTTACATTCCCACCAACAGTGTAGAAGGGTGTCCATTTCTCCACATCCTCGCCAGCATCTATACTCTCCTGATTTGTTCATCTTAGCCACTCTGACTGCCGTGAGGTGGTATCTGAGTGTGGTTTTGATTTGTATTTCCCTGATGGTGGTTGACGCTGAGCATTTTTTCATGTGTCTGTTGGCCATCTGGATGTCCTCCTTGGAGGTCTTCTGCCCAATTCTTCATTGGATCATTTGTTTTACAGGTGTGGCGTATGGGGAGTTCCTTATAGATTTTGGATACTAGCTCTTCATCCAGAATGTCATTTGCAACTATCTTTTCCCATTCTGTCAGTTCCCTATTAGTTTTCTTGATTGTTTCCTTTGCAGTGCAGAAGCTTTTTATCTTGATAAGGTCTCAATAGTTCATTTTGGTTCTTGATTCCCTGGCCTTTGGGGATGTGTCGAGGAAACTGCTGTGATTGAGGCCAAGGAGGCTGCTTCCTGCTTTCTCCTCTAGGGCTTTTATGGTTTCCTATCTCACATTCAGGTCTTTTATCCATGTTATTTTTGTGAATCGTGTAAGAAAGTGGTCTAATTTCATTCTTCTACATGTTGCTGTCCAGCTCTCGCAAAATCACCAGTTGAAGAGGCTGTCATTTTTCCATGGGATTCTCTTTCCTGCTTTGTCAAAGATTCATTGGCCATACACTTGTGGGTCCATTTCTGGGTTCTGTATTCTATTCCATTGGTCTATGTGTCTTTTTGTGTGCCAATACCAACCTGTCTTGATGATGACCGCTTTGTATTAGAGCCTAAAATCTGGGATTGTGATGCGTCACATTTTGGTTTTCTCCTTCAATACTACTTTGGCTATTCGGGTTTTTCTGAGTTGATATATGAATTTTAATACAGTTTGTTCTAGCTTTGTGAAGAATGCTGGTGCAATTTTGATTTAGATTGCATTGATTGTGTAGATTACTTTGGGTAATAATGACATTTTAACAATGTTTATTCTTCCGATCCATGAGCATGGAATGTTTTTCCACTTCTTGGTGTCTCCTTCAATTTTCTCATCAATTTTCTATAGTTCTCATTGTACAGATCTTTAACATCTTTGGGTAGGTTTATTCTCATTATGATTTTTTGTGCAATTGCGAATGGCATCATTTTCTTGACTTCTCTGTGGCTTCAGTATTGGTGTATTAAAATGCACCAATTCTGTACATTGATTTTGTACCCTACAAATTTACTGAATTCATGGATCAGTTTGAGCCAGCTTTTGTTGGAGTCTGTTCGGTTTTCCTTGTAGTTTATTCTGTTATTTATCAAATAACATAATAAATAACATTGGTTGGAGCATTTAGTCTATTTACATTCAGTGTTATTATTGAAAAATATGGGTTTAGAGTCATTGTGTTCTCTATAGGGTTCATGCTTGCAGTGGTTTCTCTGGTACTTTGTGTTTCTTGCAAACTTTTCCTCATAGAGTCTCTCTTAGGATTTCTTGTAGAACTGGTTTGGTGGTGAACAAACCCAATAACTGAAAGGAAAAAAAGAAAGAAAGAAAGAAAACCACAAAACAAAAACAACAAAAGACAAATGACAGTCTAAAAGCATAAAACCAGAAATCCCAGTTATAAATAAAAAGCAGAGGAGGTAGTGCTGATGTAACAGCATATACAAAGAGAAATGACCAGGCAGAGAGACTAAAAGGTTAATTCAGAGAGAGAAAAAGGAGAATACCGCAGAAGGTGAGGAGAGAAAAACAAGATAATATTACCCTGAGAAACTATATAGTCTTATTATTTCAGAGAGCAAGAAAGGAAGGTAAAGGAGGTGTAGACCATGCATCAAGGGAATGGATTAAATATGCCTGTTTAAGCAAACTTATAACCAAAATAACCAGTCGAGAGGAAGGGAGACATAAGAACGACATAAAGGAGAATATATCTACATAACAAGAATTGATCTAGAGTTACCCATGGCAGTGCATCACTGCTGGTGATGGGGTAGGGACTGTTTAAGTAGAATCTATCTGGACTCCGGATTAAAAAAAAAAAACAAAACACCTACCCTGCACACATTGCCGTGGTTTGGTGTACGTGGGACCTGTTGGCCGCTCCCTAAGTCCTCGCATTGTTGGTTGTGGGGAGAACATGGGGACCCCCAGGTCCTTCTCAAATCAGGTGTTCCAAAACACTCCTTTGGGTCCGATCTTACTGTGCTCTGGGTGCAGCCAAGGTGGCCACTCCAGAGGGTTTTTAAGGGTTGGACATTTTACCCTTTATCCATATTGCATATCCTGGTTTAAAGGGGTGAGCGTCTGTGGTCAGATTCAGAGGTAATCACTCCCTGACCAAGTGGAGAAAGGTGGTTAAAGTAAAGCCAAGTTGCCGCATCTTTTGTTTTAGGGTTAGCTGGTCTATCTCATTGAGATTCTCACCTTATGCTCTTGATAATGGGTTGGAGGGCATCCATAATGGATTTTATGAGAAGAAAATCCCCTCTATTTTTTTTAATTTATTCATATTTTGTCGTTGGTTTCCTTTTCTTAATTTATAGTTTACTTTCAAGTAGGTTTACATATAATACCCCATGCCCTTTCCCACAAGTGGCCTCCTCCATGACCATCACCCCCTACCCCTTTGGCCCTCCCCCTTCAGCCCTGAGTATGTTTTCAGTATTTAAGAGTCTCTCTTTATTTCACTCCATCTCCCTCTTTTTAGCCCCTTCCCCTACCCATGGTCCTCTGTTAGACCAATGAGTGCAAACATATGGTATCTGTCCTTCTCCGCCTGACTTATTTCACTTAGCAGGACACCCACGAGGTCCATCCACCTTGCGACAAATGGCCAGATTTCATTCTTTCTCAGTGCCATGTAGTACTCAATTCTATATATAAACCACATCTTCTCGATCCATTCGTCATTTGATGGACATTTAGGTCTTTCCATGACTTGGCTGTTGTTGAAAGTGCTGCTATGAACATTGGGGAACATGTGCCCCTATGCATCAGCACTTCTGTATCCCTTGGGTAAATCCCCAGCAGTGCTATTGCTGGGTTATAGCGACTTCGATTGTTAATGTTTTGAGGAGCCTCCACACTGTTTTCCAGAATGGCTGTACAAGTTTACATTCCCACCAGCAGTGTAGGAAGGTGCCCGTTTCTCCACATCTCACCTGCATCTATAGTCTCCTGATTTCTTTGTTTTAGGCACTCTGACTGGCGTGAGGTGGTATCTCAGTGTGGTTTTGATTTATATTTCCCTAATGGTGAATGACACTGAGCATCATTTCATGTCTGTTGACCATCTGGATGTCCTCTTTGGAGAAGTGTATGTTCATGTCTTCTGCCCATTTCTTCACTGGGTTATTTGTTTTTTGGGTTTGGAGTTTGGGGAGCTCGTTGTAGATTGGGATATTAGTCCATCTGATATGTCATTTGCAACTACCTTTTCCCATTCTATTGGTTTTCTTGATTGTCTCCTTTGCTGTGCAGAAGCTTTTTATCTTTATCTTGATCAGGCCCCAATAGTTCAAATTGCTGTTGATTCGTTGCCTTGGAGCTGTGTCGAGTAGGAAATTGCTGCAGTTGATGTCAAGGAGGCTGTTTCCTGCCTTCTCCTTTAGGGTTTTGATGGTTTCCTGTCTCACATTCAGGTCCTTCATCCATCATGAGTTTATTTGTATGTATGGTGTAAGAAAGTGGTCTCATTTCATTCTTCTGCATGTGCTGTCCAGTTCTCCCAGCACCACCTGTTAAAGAGGCTGTCATTTTCCCCCCTGGATACTCTTTCCTGCTTTGTCAAAACTAATTGGCCACACATTTGTGGATCCAGGTCTCTTTTCTATTCCATTGGTCTATTTGTCTGTTTTTATGCCAATACCATCCTGTCCTCATGATGACAGCTTTGTAGTAGAGGCTAAAGTGTGGGATTGTGATACCTCTGGTTTTGGTTTTCTTCTTCAGTATTACTTTGGCTACTCAGGGTTTTTTGTGGTTCCAGTCGAATTTTAGATTATTTGTTCTAGCTTTGAGAAGAATGCGGGTGCAATTTTGATTCGAATTGCACTGAATGTGTAGATTGCTTTGGGTATTAATGACATTTTAACAATGTTTACTCTTCCGATCCATGAGCATGCAATGTTTCTCCACTTCTTTGTGTCTTCAATGTCTTTCATAAGTTTTTTTGTAGTTTTCATCGTACAGGTCTTTTACATCTTTGGTAGGGTTTATTCTTATGTATCTTATGCTTTTTTTGTGCAATTGTGAATGGGACAAATTTCTTGATTTCTCTTTCTGTTGCTTCATTATTGGTGTATCAAAGTTGAACCGATTTTTATACACTGATTTTGTACCCTGCGACTTTGCTGATTTCATGGATCAGTTCTAGGAGGCTTCTGGAGGAGTTGATCGGGATTTACGTGTAGAGTATCATGTCACCTGCAAACAGTTAACGTTTGATGTCACGTTTCCCAACTGTGATGCTTTTTATTTCCTTTTGTTGTCTGATTGCCGATGCTAGGACTTTCAGCACTATGTTAAACAACAGTGGCCAGAGTGGACATCTTTGTCATCATGTTCTTGATCTCAGGTGCAAAGCTTTCAGGTTTTCCCCAGGGAGGATAATACTAGCTGTGGGCTTTTCATAAATGGCTTTTATGATATTTAAGTTTCTTCTATCCTGACTTTCTCAAGGGTTTTTATTAAGGATGCTGTATTTTGTCGAATGCTTTTTCTGCATCTCTTGTCAGGATCATACGGTTTTTATCTTTTCTTTTGTTAACATCATGTTGCCCACTGATGGATTTCGAATACTGAACACCCCTGTGACTCAGGAATGAATCCCACTTGATCATGGTGGATAATTCTTTTTATATGCTGTTTAATTCGATGTTAGTATCTTGTCGAGAATCTTTGCGTCTGTATTAATCAAGGATATTGGCCTGTAGTTCTCTTTTTTGGGTTGGGTCTCTGGTTTTGGAATCAATGTGATGTTGGCTTTGCAGAATGAGTCTAGATATTTTCCTTTTATTTCTATTTTTTTAGAATAGCTTGAGAAAAAATGGGTATTAACTCTGCTTTCAATGTCTGATAGAATTCCCCTGGGAAGCCTTCTGGCCCTGGGATTTATTCATTGGGAGATTGATAGTGGATTCAATTTCTTCACTGGTTTTATGGGTCTGTTTCAGATTTTCAATCTCTTCCCATTAGAATTTTGGAACTATGTGTGCATTTAGGAATATGTCCATTCTTTCTTGGTTCAGTTTGTTAGATAATTTTTCATAGTAATGTCTGATTGCTTATATTTCTGAACGGTTGTAATAAATCCATTATCATTCGTGATTTTGTCTAATTGGGTGCTTTCCCTTTTCTTTTAGAGAAGCCTGGCTAGAGGTTTATCCATTTTGTTTATTTTCTCAAAAATACAACTCTTGGTTTCATTGATCTGTTCACTTGTTTTTGGTTTTTTTTTGGAGGGGGGAGGGTGATTCTATATTGGTTATTCCTGCCCTTATCTTTATTTCATTTTTCTACTTCTGCTGGGCTTGGGGTGTTCTTACTACTACGCTTCTAGTTCCTTTAGGTGCGGTTAGATTTTGTATCTTCATTTTTTCCTAGATTCTTGAAATAGGCCTGGATTGCAACGTACCTTCCTCCTGGGATAGCCTTTGCTGTAAGCCAAGGAATTTGGATTGTTGTATTTTCATTTGTTTCCATATATTTTTTAATTCCTTCTCTGTTTGCCTGATTGGCCCAATTGTTCTTTAATAGGGTTATCTTTAACCTCCACAGTTTTGGAGGTTTTCCAGACATTTTCCTGTGGGTGATTTCAAGTTTCCTAGCATTGTGATCTAAAAGTTTGGATGGTATGATCTCAATTCTTTTCTATTTATTGAGGGCTGCTTTATGACCCAGTATGTGATCTATCTTGGAGAATGTATCATGTGCACTCGAGAAGAATGTGAATTCCATAGCCTCAAGATGTACAGTTCTAAATATGTCAAGTCCATCTGGGCCTATGTTTCATTCAGGCCTTGGTTTCTTTAGTGATTTTCTGTCTGGGTGATCTGTCCATTGATACAAGTGGAATATTAAAATCCCTTGCACTTGAACAATCTTATTGATAAGAATATGCTATGTTTGTGATTGTTTTATGTAATTGGGTTCTTCCAAATTTGGTGCATAGACATTCATAATTCTTAGCTCTTCCTGACAGATAGGCATTTTATATTAATTACGGAGTCTTTCTTCATCTCTTGTTATGCCTTAAAATCCCAGTGTGTCCAATATAAGCATGGCTAATCCAGCTATCCTTCTTTGTTACGGTTTTATTTATTATGGAGACAGAAACAGCATGAATAGGGGAGGGGCAGGCAGGGGGAGACACAGAATCTAAAGCAAGCTGTCAACACAGAGCCCAATGCAGGGATCATACTCACAAACCATGCAATAATGACCTGAGCCGATGTCAGACGCTTAACTGAATGAGCCACCCAGGCGCCTCTACTCCAGCTTTCTTTTAACTTCCAGTCACATGGTAGATATTTCTCCATCCCCTCACTTTCAATTTGAAGGTGTCCTCAGGTCTAAAATGAGTCTCCTGTAGATAGCAAATAGATGAATCTTGTTCTTTCTTTAATCCATTGTGATACCCTGTGTCTTTGGATTGGATCACTTAGTCCATGTGCACTTAGTGTCATTATTCAAAAATATGGGTTTAGAGTCATTGTGTTCTCTGTAGAATTCATGCTTGTAGTGGTGACTCTGGTACCTTGTGTTCTTTGCATCATTTCCCTCATAGAGTTCCCCTTAGGATTTCTTGTAGGGGTGGTTCAGTGGTGATGGATTCCACCAATTTTTGCTTGTTTGGGAAAACTTTTATCTCTCCTTCTATTCTGAATGCAAGCTTGCTGGTAAAGGATTCTTGGCTGCTTATTTTTTCCATTCATCATATTGAAGATTTCCTGCCATTCCTTTCTAGCCTGCCAAGCTGCAATAGATAGGTCTTTCACTGTCCTGATGTGTTTCCTTTTGTATGTTAGGGACCTTTTATCCCTGGCTGCTTTCAGCATTCTCTCTTTATCCTAAGATTTTGCCAGTTTCACTATGATATGTCGTGCTGAAGGACGATTCACATTGTGTGAAGGGAGTTCTCTGTGCCTCTTGGATTTCAATGTCTGTTTCCTTCTCCAGAGTGGGGAAGGTCTCAGCTATAATTTGTTCAAGTACCCCTTCAACCCCTTTGTCTCTTCTTCTGGAATTCTTACGATATGGATATTGTTCCATTTGATTGCATCATTCAGTTCTCGAATTATCCTTCTATGCTCCTGGATCAATTTATCTTTTCTCAGCGTCCTCTTTTTCTCTAGTTGTATCTTCTCATTCATCTATTGTCCTCTATGTGTCTTCAATTCGTGCAGTGGCTGCCTTTTTATTCACCTCATTTACAGCATTTTTGAAATTCATCATAACTATTTTTAAGATCCATACTCTTTGTAGCAATAGCGTCTCTGCTCTCTTCTATGCCTTTTTGAAGTCCCGTGATTAATTTTATGACTATTGTTCTAAATTCTGGGTCAGTTATGTTGCTTATATCTGTTTTTGATCAATTCTTTGTCACTTCCTGGAATTTCTTTTGAGGAGAGTTCTTCTGTTTCGTTATTTTGGCTAGCTTTCTGTCTCTTGTCAGTTTTAAAAGCTGGTTCTGCACGCTGCATCTGTGAGTACTGCCATATTAAAAGAGGCCCATATACTGTCCAGGGCCTGTCCATTCAGGGAAGTTTTCTTTTAATGATGTCCCTTGGTCTCTCTTGTTGTGAAATTAATTAGGAAATTAATAGCAAATGACTCAGTACTAATCAAGGTAAAACCACATGGTGGTTATTTTATTTCCCAACTTGTAATATTTGGGACTCTCCACCATGTGTACTTTGGTTTGTTTCTTGAGGTAGCCCTGGAAAGGAAAATAGACAAACAAGGAACACAATCACACAAACAAGCAAACCAGGAAAAAATAAAAATCACACAAAAAAAATAACAAAAGAGAAAGGATAGTCTAAAAGCATAAAACCAGAAATCCCAGCTAAAAATAAAGAGCAGGGTCGAGGCAGTGCTGATGGGAAAAGCACATACAAAGAGAAATGACAGGGGTGGGGAGAAGAAACTTGAACAGTGACCAGGCAGAAAGACTACAAGGCTTAATTCAGAGAGAAAAAAAGAATATGGCAGGTGAGGAAGGGGGGGGGGAAGATAATGTTACCCTGAGAAATTATATAGTCTGATTATTTGAGAGAAAGAAAGGCAGGTAAGGTAAGAGGTGTAGAACATGCATCAAGAGAATGGATTAAAATGCCTGTTTAAGCAAACCTATAACCAGAATAACCAGTCCAGAGAAGGGAAGAGATAAGAATGAGATATGGGAGAATATATGTGAATAGCAAGAATTGATCTAGACTTAATCATGGCAATGTATCAGTGCTGGTCTTGGGAGAGGGGCTATTTCCAAATCATCTGCCTGGACTCTGGTAACAAAGCAGCTACCCAGTGCTAATGGGCGTGGTTGGGTGTAGGCGGGTCTCACCTCAACTGTGGGTCCCTGGGTTGCTGAGGTCCTGCCTTGGTGGTTTTTGGGGTGAGAAATGGTGACCTCCCAGTCCCTTCTTGAACTAGGTCCAAAACACTCCTTTGGGTACGATCTCACTGTGCCGTGGGCACAGCCAAGGTGGGCGATGTTCTCTGTCCCACACCCAGCTGCATTTCAAGCTCTTACTCCCTGGGCATTAATGATACCGCCCAAATGTAATCCCACAAGCAGGGGTCCGAGCCAGGGACCAGTTCCTCCTGATGCTGACTGAATTCCTTGAGTAGTGTCTCTTCTAGGGGGGGATTTCTGGAACTAGGGCATCCAGCCCAAAGAAAGCTCCTCAGTTAGAGATGGGTTCTCTCTCCAAAAGGTCTGTAGTTCGTTATGGGATGATAGGATCCCTCTCCGTCCTGAGGTACAGTTCTACGATTCTCCAGCTGCTTTCTCTTTCCTTTGTCTCTCCACAGAGGGGATATCCTCCCCTCCCATGCCCTGGCCTGTTTTTATATTCCCCAGTTCATAATCACGCACCTATGAGGCTGTCTTTTTAGTGGACTCCATCTCTTTTCCTCCAAGACTCTTGTGGTTCAGAGTCCTTTGGCTTCAGCCCTTCTTTGTTTGAGAGATGCAGGTTGTAAGTATGGAACTCCTACTTCTCCGCCATCTTGTCCTCTCCTACATGAAGACTGATCTGTACTCCAAGCCAGTCTGCCACCCAGCAGGCTCCGGAAACCGCAGCTGAGCTGGGTTTGGCCGGAGAGAGCTCGGCCCTTGTCGTCTCGAGGCTCCCCACTGAGAAAGGTAAAAGGACGAGTCCAATGTGTGGTAGCAGGGCCTGGGCAGCAGGAGGAGGAGGAGGACTTGGGTGCTCTGCTCTCTAGAGAGCCACCCTCTTCCTGGCTGCTCTGCAGCAGCTGCCCTGCCTTGGTTTTCAACTGTAGATTCAGCACCGTCTATGGTTACCATGACTGCCCACACCTAAAAAATAACTCCACAAAGAATTAATGAGGCACATTTTGCTTCTTTCAATGCACAAATTAATCAACAAATTAT